>NW_024755055.1:1055921-1075921 GCF_018991925.1 Homarus americanus | reverse complement strand
AGGTTCGTAGCTGCTATTAGTCAGCCTTACAGAGTCAATTGAGAACCTATTTTACCTCGTCTTGACTACTGTTATGGGGTCTCGTGATTTATATATATGTATCTTCTCCCAGCTGTAAGGAGCTCATTTGACTCAATCTGTTGATGGTTAGATCTTCTTGACGGGAAAGTGCGATGTTCGGTTGTTTTTTGGCGGATTATTGCGATGCTCGGATGTTTTTACGGGTAATTGCGATTCTCGGATGTTTTTTGGCGGGTAATTGCGATGCTCATTTATTTTGACGGGGAATTGCGATGCTCGGTTTATTTTTGGGGTGGGGGGTTGGTGTCAAAATTATAATACAATACTGGAATGCTTTTGGCGATAAATTCCGAATTTCTGCTGTGATTTGGGGAGAGAAACAGCGATGCTCAATTGTCTTCTTTTTTTTTTTTGTCCAGGGGAGAAAATGAGATGTTTTTTAGTGGGTAATGAGAGCGTCTTGTTTACCATACGGACCCGTTTAAGAGGCGAGGGGGATTACGACGCTATACTGTATATGAGTGGGTACACACAGGACCCTCTCTCTCTCTTATGACTTGGTTGTGGTACTCTAGTTAACATTAAGGAGTCCATGAATGTCTCCAAGATGCGACGAAGAATATCAGTAAATTCTCACTAAAGGGATCAATTGGCCGTTTCTTTGGGGACTCGGTGGATTGGCGAGAATAGGAGGCCAATTATCTCGGTGTGTTACGGTGGATAGGTAGTGGATGGGCTTAGGATTGGCATAGGTTAGGTTAGTGGATGGGTTGGATAAGTGTCATGGGTTGGGTAGGTTGGAGAGGTTAGTGGATGGGGTGTTTGCGTGGATAGTCGGTGGATAGGGGCTTGGGTTGGAGAGGTTAGTGGATGGGGTGGATAGGTGGACTGAGTTAGATAGGTTATTGATTAAATAAAATCACCACCACCAACAACCACCACCACTACCACAACCACTACCACCACCACCTCACAACCACTACCACCCACGCCACCACCACAACCACACCACCACAACCACACCACCACAACCACCACCACCACAACCACCACCACAACCACCACCACAACCACTACCACCCACGACCACCACAACCACCACCACAACCACCACCACAACCACCACCACCACAACCACCACCACCACAACCACCACCACCCACGACCACCACAACCACCACCACACAACCACCACCACCACCACCAACACAACCACCACCACCAGAAATCAAAACCCAAAGCTCACAAAAGATCTCCTTCAGTATATCGTCAGGAGGGTGTGAGGCAATCCAGCAGAAGGAGGAGGAGGTGGAGGTGGTATAGCGGCAGTGATGGTGGCAGTAGTGGCAGCCAAACCGACCTTCAGAATCACACACACACACACCCTCCCTCACACATACATAAACACACACACACACACACATACACATACCCTCCCTCCCACAAACCCACCTCACACACCTTCCCCACACCCACCCACAAACCCACCCTCACACCTTCCCCACACCCACCCCTCACACCTTTCCCCCACACCCACCCTCACACACCCACCCTCACACACCCACCCTCACACACACCCTGCCTCCCACAAACCCACCCTCACACCTTCCCCACACCCACCCTCACACCTTGCCCCCACACCCACCACACCTGCCCCCCACACCCACCCCACCCCCCACACCCACCCCTCACACCTTGCTCCCCACACCCACCCTCACACCTTGCCCCCCACACCCATCCTCACACCTCCCCCCACACCCACCTCACACACCCTACCTCCCACAAACCCACCCTCACACCTTCCCCCACAAACCCACCCTCACACCTTCCCCCACACCCACCTCACTCACTTCCCCCACCCACACACCCACACCCCCACACCAGCTATAATACGTACGTCTATATCTCACATTGTCAGACCTCCAGCAGTGTATGACGGCCACAGATAGTCTTTCTCCGAGGCTGCCTTAGTCCGCAGCTATTGGTAGGCGGTATTAAGGGATCTCGGGCCCCTATTTGTTCTGCAAGGAAGGAGGCCGCAATGGTGGGCTGAGGGTGCTCTTAAAGGAGACCCACCCAAGGACCCTGTTGTCGCTGAGGGCTGCCACGCACACACACATATACTCACATACGTACATAGACACGTATACGTACATAGACATACACGTACATGCACGAAAACCTACTCACATGGACATACTCACATACACACATATACTCACATACATACACATACTCACCTACATCATACTTACATACATGCATACAGATACAGATACACGTACATATACATACAGACACTCACATATATACATAGACACACACACACGCATATACATACAGATACAGAGACTTGCACATACATACATACATACATACATATGTATATACACTCACATACACTCCTTCTCCTGTTGGTGCTGTTGTGTGTGTGTGTGTGTGTGGTGAGGAGAGGTTGTGATTGTGATGAGATGGTGGAGAGAGAGAGAGAGAGAGAGAGAGAGAGAGAGAGAGAGAGAGAGAGAGAAAACAGTAAAATGAATATGAAAGAAAACCAAATAATGCAAATGAGAAGAAGTGAGAAAGAGAATAAGAAAGATCATAAAGGCGAGAGAGAGAGAGAGGGGAGGGATAATGTAATGGAGAAAATAATTGAGAGGTGAGAGTAAAGAGAAAGGAAGGAGGAGGAGAGAGAGTCAATAAAAGGGTTGAGGGAAATTAGATAAGAATATTTAGCGTGGGGAAGAGAAGGAGAGAGAGAGAGAGAGAGAGAGAGAGAGAGAGAGAGAGAGAGATTACAACGAAAGAACGAAAGGAGAGAGAGAGATAGCGAGACAGAGAGAGAGAGAAAGAAAGAACAGACTTTCCCTCATCTTCCAGTACATTAAAAAAGAAAAAATAACTTTCGAATTTAGAAAGTAAAGTCAGAACCTCTTTGACCTGTACTAACATACTGTGAAATGTTGGAAAGTCAGCACCTATGTAGTCTAAGGCAAGGCGAGCCAGGCTGTCTGTTATACGCTCCAGTGATGGGAGAGGGGGGTGAGAGGGAGTGGGAGAGGGGGGTGAGAGGGAGTGGGAGAGAGGAAGAGTGTGGTTGGGTAAGGGTGGAGGTGGGGAAGGGTGAGATAGGGGGGGTGGAGGGGTGAGGGAGAGGTGACAGGGAGAGGGAGAAAGAGGAGTGTGGTGGGGATGAGAGGGAGGGTGAGGGGGAAATGGAAGAGGTAGGAGGGAGGGTGAGGGAGAGATGAAAGAGAGTAGGGGAGGGTGAGGGAGAGAGAGAGAGGGTGTTGAGTTAAGGTTGAGTCTCAGTGCAATTCTGACACCATCTTTAATATCAGTATAATTCTTAAGCTAAAATGAACCAATTGGATACGTGGGAAATGAATAACACGTAAATAGGGGAGGAGATGAACACTTTGGAGCTGATGAACAAATGAACAAAGACTCAGAAGAACAAAGGAAGGAACACAGACTTTCATGGAGAGAGAACACCATTTTTCTGTTCTGTATCAAAGTAAATACAAGAACAGGGTGTGGAGAACAAATGGGTACAAGAAGGAGTGGAGAACAAAATGGGTACAAGAACAAGGGGCCTGAAGAACAAAATGCATAGTAGCTGCAGGAAGACCCATCACCAATTGAAGAACAAGAACAGATACTTACCCACCAGCACTAGCAGCAACTGAAGAACAAGAACCCGCCACCCAGTAAGTGAAGAACAAGAAGCCACTTACCCACCTACCCACAACCACCAGCAGCAACAGAAGAACAACAACAAGAACAAGAAGCAGCCACCCAGCAAGTGAAGAACAAGAAGCCACTTTACACCACCACCAGCAGCAACTGAAGAACAACAACAAGAAGCCGCCACCCAGTAAGTGAAGAACAAGGCAGGCACACGGAAGACAGAGCACCAAAGCCACCCCACCCACGCAAGAACGGGAGGAGCACAGGCAGTAAATCCCACCAGACAAGTATTTTCCAAAGGCAAGAATGCAAACCCGCTCGCAGATTCCGGGCACCGCCGCCATAATATCCCTAATAGTTTCCTTTCTCGCGGGTTTTGGGAAGCTCGCTGTTTGTCTTAAAGGATCAGGCTCACGTATTTGTAATCATTTCGGGGACTTGGATGGCTAGCTTAGCGTGCGCCTGGGGCTAACGCGATATGACATTTTAATTTACCGATCTTCCACCAGAGTGAGCCTTCTGGCAACTCGTCCGCTAGTGGGGTTTGCGTCGGCGTGGCTACAGCTTCGGGGTGTTCGAATGGTATAAAGGCTTCTCTCGCTTGATTATTTTATCACGTGAGTTGTGTAAGTACTGTCTGAGATGTTATTTATAGAATGAATATTTACTCGCTGTGGTTGCAAATTCAAGGGGAAACCACAGCCTCAGCCTCTCAGTCGAGGATTCGGAGGCGTGCGCGCGGCAGAGCGAGCGGGTGAGCCAGCCAATCAGGGGCTTTCCCGCGTAATCTCACCAAATTGATTTTCCAGAAGAGAAAAAGAGTCGGGAGATGGAAACACAGAGACGCCGGGAGAACTTCTCTCCGCCAGCCACTTTCTCTAAGATGCTGCTACTGCTCCTTCCTGGGCCTTTTGACTGCAACATGTGAGAGAAGGAGGAGGAGGAGCTCGGGCTGTGTTACGTGTCCTTCAAGTAGCACTCGAGTTCAAGGAGGATATTCTCAAGGCTTGGAGACCACCACCACCTTTCCTCCTCCTCCTCCTCCTCCTCCTCCTTCATCTGATGACTCGGAAATGGAACTTGTTTGTCCGAAGGATTTAGTTTCTTGTTTGTTTTAATTTGTTTACTTTATTATTGTTTGTTGATCAGTAAACGGGGTGAGGGATTTTTTTCTATTTGTTTATTGTTTGTGTTTTGGTTATTGTTTGATTTTCTTTTGTTTATTGTCTATATTTTTGTTGTTTACTTAATTGGCTCGTACATAGGTGAAGACTTGTTTGATTTCCCTTTGTTTATATTATTGTTTACTTTTGTTATTTACTTAATTGGCTCGTAAATAGGTTAAGACCTGTTTGATTTTCCTTTGTTTATTGTTTATATCAACGTTGAGTCATAAATACCAGTGTTTACTCTAATGCATTGAGACTTGAATTCACCTCCTGTTGTCTGCTCTTGAATTTGTTAGTACGATTCACCTAATTTAATACTGTTTACTGTATGATGTATTGCTAGTGTATGACCTATGTATGATTAGTGACCCACAAATACTGTATTTTGAATTCTATCTTGGAATTGTATCGTGTATAAATTGAATTCTATCTTACTGTATATATATATATATTGTATTTTGAATTCTATCTCCGCATTGCATCGTGTATATTTTGGATTCTATTTCAATGTTGTATTGTGTATAATTTGGATTCTACTTTTGGCCTCGTGTATATTGACTTTGTATGTTGTATATATATATTTTTTTAATCGTATGGATATTGCAGTGGAATCCTCTTTTGTATAGCTGAAAGTATAAATGATTTGACGGAAAGTATAAAAGTATTTGACTCAAACTATAAAGGATTTGACGGAAAGTATAAAGGGGTTTGAATTCCTTTCATGTATATTGTTATGCGAAATACAAATACGGGCATAAAATATAATGTTAATTGTCGTGGGCAATGTGTGTGTGTGTGTGTGTGTGTGTGTGTGTGTGTGTGTCATTGTGTCTGTCTGTATGTCTGGGCGTTAATCTGTGCTAATTATGAGGTGTGTGTGTGTGTGTGTGTAACGAGACAGTTGGACCCACACACACACACACACACGCAGGTAAAGAACACCCTCACCACGGTAAGACATTATCAGAAGATAGATAGAGGTTCCGTCAGGTGAGAGCTTTACCTGCCCGTGATGGATGATGGGCGGTGGATGAGCTGAGTTGGATGACAGGTGGATGATGGATGCGGGTACAGGAGATGGGGATTGATAGTTGATTGTGGGGATGTGGATGACGAGAGGTGGATGAGGATGAGAGTTTACCTGGTCTGAGATGGATGATATAGGGTGGATGATGATTACATACATACACACTCACATACACAACCCTCTACCTACACACACACACATACATACACACACACACACACACACACACACACACACACACACACACACACACACACACACACACACACACACACACACCCCCACATACACACATTTATACACATACATCATTCAACAATACAAAGTTGTATATTTTAATACCAGTAAACCCCCCCTGTATGTGCCCAAATCACTGTAATATATTAGTCATAGGTGATACAATAAATTATTCAGAAGAGCTCGTAAATATTTATTAATTTATTTATTTATTTGTATATATATATATTTATTTTTGTAATGGTTGAGAGCTGGATGGATGGATGGGCGGTGGTGTGTGCTTTGATCAATGGGGGGGTGAGGGTGGGGAGGAGGGAGGAGGGAGAAAGAAGGTGAGGGAGTGTGTGGGGGATGAAGGGGGGTTTAGAGAGAAGGGGTGGGTAGAGGGTGTGAGGAGGAGAAGGTGTGGGGGGTGGGGGTAGGGTGAGGGGAGAAGGGTGATTGAGTGGGGGGGTGGGGTGTTTTGTGTGTGGCTAATTTTATATTGTGTGTGTGTGTGTGTGTGTGTGTGTGTGTGTGTGTGTGTGTGTGTGATACTCTCCTGTAAATCCAAGATGGCGTCAACATTACCCTAAGACTCATCTCTATGAATCTGAGTCAGGGACCTCATCTCCCAGGTCTCTTGACCCCTAGTGTGGGTCAGGGGTCAGATCCTTCAAGTCCAGTTGTTGACCCCGTAATATTAGACCCCAGTTCTAATAGACCCTAGTTCAATCTCTCCTCTCTCTCTCTCCTTCCCTCTTCCCTCTTCACCCCTCTCCTCCTCCTCCTCCCTCCTCCTATCCCACTTCCTCTATCTCTCTTCGGTCTTTTCTTCTCTTCTCTCTCTCTCTCTCTTCCACCCCTCTCCTCCCCACCTTCCCCCCTCCTCCCACCTTCCCTCCCCAGCACCACACTTAATCAATCCCACAGGACAGCAAGGGATTTACTCCACCTGTCCAACTCCCTCACTCCTCCTCCCTCACCCCCCGACACGTTCATGGTGAGGATGGTGACCGATGGTGAGGGCTTAGGAGTGATGGTGAGTGGTGATGGGTGGAGAGTGATGGTGAGGGCTGGGGAGTGATAGTGAGGGCTGGTGATGGTGACTTACAGTGAATCAGAGTGAGTGAAAATAGTGACTGATATGCCTGATGGTGAACACTTATAGCCTTTGATAGTGAGATCTTAAGGTCGTACTTCCCAGGTCGTTTTGCTGTTCTACGACCTCTTGTTTTGGCTCATCTAGTCGTTGTGTATTCCTAGAGGTCTGTTGTACCTACCCATGACACCCACGACCTCTCCTCCTTGTGTGGGTAGTACGACCACTTTTGAGGCTGGTTTTGTCGAGATTTCAAGTCGTTCCGATATTTCACGACCACTAATTTCTGTTCTCAAGTCGTTATGTAGGTTAATGTCTCTCTCTCATATATTCAAGACGACCCCTTACGACCTATCCTCCTTTTGGGGCTAATATGACCAGTTTGCAGGGTCTTGTGTCTAAATTTCAGGTCGTTTTTTTGTAGCTAGTACGACCCTGACTCCCCCTTCCTCCCTTGTTTGTTCTTCAGCTCTTGGGGTCGTTCCTGGTCGTCTTTTTTATGAGATACGACCATCACGACCACACGGTGGCGCTTTTATGACTCTTACACTCACCTCTTCTTCTTCCTCCTCCTCCTCTTCTCTTCTTCCTCTACCTCTTCCTCGCCTCCTCTTCCTCCTCCCTCTCTTTTTCATCCTCTTCCTCTTCCCCCACGCCCCTCTCTTACCCTCTTCCCCGCCCCTCCTCTTACCTCTTCCCCACGCCCCCTCTCTTCCTCCTTCTCAACGCCCCTCCCCATGCCTTCCCCACGCCCCTCCCCATACCTTCCCCGCCCCCTCCCCATGCCTTCCCCACGTCCCCCGCCTTCCCCCACTCCCCCCCACGCCTTGGTGATAAGGGATCCTCCGTGTCTGCCGCAACTTTTACTCACATGAATAATGCAGGCCGGCACACTGTTCCTCTCTCCCTCCCTGCCGCAGTCCTGGTGCTGGGAGGCGTGTCCTAGCTCTCTCTCTCTCTCTCTCTCTCTCTCTCTCAGCTGGTGGGGAGTGTCCTCTCTCTCTCTCTCTCTCTCAGCTGGTGGGAGTGTCCTCTCTCTCTCAGCTGGTGGGGAGTGTCCTCTCTCTCTCTCTCTCTCTCTCTCTCTCTCTCTCTCTCTCTCTCTCAGCTGGTTGGGGAGTGTCTCTCTCTCTCTCTCTCTCTCTCTCTTTCAGCTGGTGGGGAGTGTCCTCTCTCTCTCTCCTCTCTCAGCTGGTGGGGAGTGTCCAGCTTCTCTCTCTCTCTCTCTCTCTCTCTCTCTCTCTCTCTCTCTCTCTCTCTCTCTCTCTCTCTCTCTCTCTCTCTCGGTTGCTATAAGTTGTGTACTCGCTGCCATATTCCTATACTTTCGGGTGCTGGGACAGGCGTCAATCCTAGCAGGAAATACTCTAACAGTACAGTGACCAGAGTGCCAGCCAGTGTCAGGTCCTCGTAAGTTTAGGGACCTGGCTGACACTGCTAGGAGAGTGTCAGCAACGTCACAGCGACCTCCTTGGCAGTTTCTTTGGGCTGACGTTTGCTTGAGAGTGTCAGCAATGATACAATAACCCCTTTGCAAGCTTCTGGCATGGCTGTGAGTCAGAATGAAATAACCCTTGCAAGCTTCGGGGCATGGCTGACACTGGGAGGGGGTTTGCCAGGAATCAACCAAACGGTCTGCTGCACCTGGGGGGAGTGTCAGGAATGATACAGTGACCAGGTTGTGTCAGCCAGGGCAGCAGGACCCCTCGTAGTAGCTCAGGACGCCCCAGGGACACCCATAAAGTGAGAGAGGTAAGCCGGGACGTCAGCAATGGCCGCCCCCAGCCCATGATGGACGCTCTGGGGAGTCGAGGATCATGAGCCGGTGTCCTATACTGAGGTCCTGCGGTAGTGTAGGATCTATTGGCTGACTTCCTGCAGGAGTGTTTGGTCCTTAGAAATAGGGGTCCTACAGTATCCAAAACGATACAATACCCTGATTTGACCCGATCTGACCTGACCTGACCTGCTGACTCAAATATCAATGAAAACAACAAAACCTGACCTGACCTGACCTGACCTAACTGCTTATTACAAAATGACAAAAAACACCTGGCCTGATCTAACCTGCTGACTCAAATATCAATGAAAACAACAAACCACGACCTGGCTGGTTACATCACAAATAAAATAACTGACCTCACCTAACCTCTATGAGTCAAATATCACGAAAAAACATTACCAACAACCCTGACCTGACCTGACCTGACCTCCAAGACTAAAAAATTACTACAAAAAACAACATTACCAACAACCCTGACCTGACCTAACCTCCAAGAATCAAATGTCACGGCAAAAAATACCCAACAACCTAACACCTAACCTAACCCCCCCCCCCAACTGCCGAGGAGGAGGAGAGCAAAAGGTGTTGTTATGGCGTATCAGGCAGAAAACCTATTATATCTTGACTATGATTCTCTCTCTCTCTCTCTCTCTCTCTCTCTCTCTCTCTCTCTCTCTCTCTCTCTCTCTCTCTCCTCGACCCCTCTTCATCTTTCCTCTTCCCCTTCCTTCCACTCTTTCTATTCCCTCCTTTCCAGTGATTTTCTCTCCCTTTCTTCTCTTCCTCCTTCTCCCTCACTTTCCTCCTCTCTCTCCCTCACTTCTCCCTCACCTCTCTCCCTCCCCCTCTCTCCTCACCTCTCTCCCTCACCTCTCTCCCCTCACCTCTCCCTCACCTCTCCCCTCACCTCTCCCCACCTCTCTCCCTCACCTCTCTCCCTCACCTCTCTCCCCTCACCTCTCTCACCCTCTCCTCACCTCTCTCCACCTCCCTCACCTCTCTCCCCTCACCTCTCCTCACTTCTCCCTCACCTCTCCCTCCTCTCCCTCACTCTCCTCCACCTCTCCTCTCTCCTCTCCCGGACCGCCTTCCAGCACTGTGTTGGCCAAGACCATAGGCACACACAGTCATAGAGTTTGGAATTAACGCAGTGCTCGACGGGGTGCCTGGCTCTCTGGGGGTGCCTGGCTCTCTGGGGTGGCTGGCTCTCTGGGGGTGACTGGCTCTGAGGTGCCTGGCTCTTATAGGGGTGGCTGGCTCTCTGGGGTGACTGGCTCTGAGGTGCCTGGCTCTTATAGGGGTGACTGGCTCTCTGGGGTGACTGGCTCTGAGGGTGCCTGGCTCTATAGGGGTGACTGGCTCTCTGGGGGTGACTGGCTCTGAGGGTGCCTGGCTCTTATGAGGTGACTGCTTCTCTGGGGGTGCCAAGCTCTCTGGGGTGACTGGCTCTGAGGATGCCTGGCTCTCTGGGGGTGCCATCAAGATTATTACACACACACACACTGGCTCCTTCAGTTGCAGTTGTTACATACCGCCGTGGCAGGTTCAGTAGCGGTGTGGTCAGACGGGAGGCGAGCGTGACCAATCCCCGGCGGCGTTAGGGACCACCACAAAGGAACTGATTCTAAATGGTCCACGATGAGCGTCGCCCGAACCACCTGTGTTGTCCGAATTAATTTTTACGACCGAGAGAGTTTGAGGTGGTTTTCGTTCTCTCTCTCTCTCTCTCTCTCTCTCTCTCTCTCTCTCTCTCTCTCTCTACTTTCTTCTCTCTTTCTCTCTAATATTCTCTACTTGCAGGGGTGAGAGGGAGGGTGAAGAGGGCGATGGAGGGAGGAAGGGGATAAAGGGAGAGGGAGGGAGAGGGTGAAGGGAGGGAAGAAGGATAGAGGAAGACTCTGGCAATTTTCGTGGATTTTCTTAAGATTCACTTCATTTAGTTCTCTCTCTCTCTCTCTCTCTCTCTCTCTCTCTCTCAGCGCCATTTCTTTTTGTTCTTTTCCATTATTTCTATTTTCTTTTCTTTTTTTTCGTTATTTTTCTTATTTTTTATTCTATTTACCCATCTACACACACACACACACACACACACACACAGACACACACACACACATACACACAGACAGACAGAACACACACACACACACACACACACACACACAGATATACAGACACACAAACAGACACAGACACACACATACACACATTTAGATACAGACATACAGACACAAACAGACACAGACACACACATACACATTTAGATACAGACATACAGACACACAGACAGACACACACACACACACAGACAGACACACACACACACAGACACAGACACAGACACGAACAGACACTAGACCACCTGGGTGCAGTAAGTCGGCTTTTGGCCAACACGACCCCTCCTCCCCACCCTCCCCCTCGCCCCCTCACCCCTCGCCCCCTCCACCCCCCCTCCCCCGGTGTTGATATCAATCTCGGCACGCCACCATCCTTGGCTGTTGTGTCTCTGTCTCTCTCTATCTCTGTCGTTCTGTCTCTCTATCTCTCCTCTCTCTTCCTGTCTCTCTACCTGGTTTTTCTCTCTCTCTGTTTTAGGTCTGTTTGAAAATTAATATTCTCTCTCTCTCTCTCTCTCTCTCTCTCTCTCCTCTCTCTCTCTCTCTCTCTCTCTCTCTCTCTCTCTCTCTCTCTCTCTCTCTCTCTCTCTCTGACACCATCATCACCACAACCATCTCTTCCCCTGCCGTCAGTACCTCAGTTTGGTTAGGTTAGGTTTGGTTAGGTTAGGTTTAAGTTAGGTTAGGTTAGGTTTAAGTTAGGTTAGGTTTAAGTAAGGTTAGGTTTAAGTAAGGTTAGGTTTAAGTTAGGTTAGGTTTAAGTTAGGTTAGGTTTAGGTTAGGTTTAATTTAGGTTAGGTTTAAGTTAGGTTAGGTTTAAGTTAGGTTATGTTTAAGTTAGGTTAGGTTTAAGTTAGGTTAGGTTTAAGTTAGGTTAGGCTTAGGTTAGGTTAGGTTTAAGTTAGGTTGGGTTTAAGAACTTTTGTCAAATTTAACCCTTTGAGGTCTGAAGGGTTAAATCATCGTGTTCAAAGGGTTAAAGTTGTCAGATTTTAACCAGATACATTTTGCAACACAACAACACAACCTGGACGTAATGCATTACAAAAAAGTCGAATCTGGTGTGTGATTTCTTGCAATGTCAGGTTGTGCAATGTTTGGCCAGATATACTCTTGCAAAGCTTTCAATTTCGTGTTGGAGTTTGTTGTTTATTGAGATGGAATTGTGTACAGGTGAGATCGATGTTACCTGTAGTTTGAAGTGAAGATTTTGCTATATTGTTACCTGATGTTGCAAAGTACCTGTTGTATTGTTGCAAAGTATCTGATAATATATTGTTGTAGAGTACTTGATGTATTGTTGCAAAGTACCTGATGATGTAGTGTTGAAAAGTACCTGATGTTGCAAAGTCAATACAAGTGATAGTATTGAAGGAAAATTGCATTTTTTTAGTTTGCAATTTTGCACAGATAGCGTTGCAATATTTATAGGGGATTTTTTGTTGCAAAATCCCAAGGTAAAAGTCTCATTGTAAATTTATTGCAATTTGCAGGAATAAGGACTGTAATCGGTAAAATTTTGCATTATTGAGTGTTTTTTATTGCAATTTTGCACAGATAGGGTTTGCAATATTTGAAGTGAAAACCTTTTATCAAAATTCAAATACGAGAAAGTATTTTTATTGATTGCTTTTGCAATATTTCAACAGAAGCTCTGAATAGTTAATTTTTTCAATGCAATTTTAGAATCTTTTGCAATATTCGACAATTTTTGCAATACCTCAACTAACCAGTATATTGCAAACTACCAAACACAAGCAAATGTTCGACGTTGCAATTTCGTAGAGTCAAATCTTGCATGGTTGTCATAGATGTTTTTGTGCAACTGCCTTTGTGTATGTGTGTGTGTGAGGTTCTTTTGCAATATTATTTTTAGCTACGAGAATGGCGACAGCTACAATATTGTGTTGACTTTAGCTATCTGTCCCCGCCTTCCGGTACAGTGTGTGTGTGTGTGTGTGTGTGTGTGAGGAATTCGCTGTAATAGAATAACGTCTATTTTTTTTTATATATATATCGTGAAAGAATATGACCTTTATCTAGCCTAGGTGAGTGAGGATATGTTGGCTATTTTCTATTTTGTGCCAGGGCTATTTTTCTCGAGTTGTTGTGAAAATTGGCTATTTTTTTTACTATTGGCTAGTTTTGTGTATTGGCTATTTTTACGAGTAGTTATTTTTATTATTGGCTATTTTTTGTTGTGTTGTGAATATTAACTATTTTTTTCATCTGGTTATTTTTCCTACAGGTAAGAGGAGACCAGGGCGTGTGTACAGGTAAGAGGAGACCAGGGCGTGTGTACAGGTAAGAGGAGACCAGGGCGTGTGTACAGGTAAGAGGAGACCAGGGCGTGTGTACAGGTAAGAGGAGACCAGGGCGTGTGTACAGGTTTACAGTGTACAGGTGAGAGGAGAGTTATAGTATACACACACACACACACACACAGCAGTAGTACATGATTTAAAATTTTTCACAAACAAACACCAATTACCGTTTTCTATGAGGCAAAGAAAAATGGCGCTAAACTAAACCTCGACTCAAATAAAACCAGGAAAAAATATTAATTAAAAAAGCAAAAAACAAACAAACAACATCATGTATCGTCAAACAGTCGCGTGTGTTTTGTTTTTGTGGGTTTTTTTCCCGCGCAATGTAGTCCATATCGTCAGGCTGTCTTTGTGTGTATCATTTTGCCGCGTAATTTTTTCTGCTCTTGTCAAACTCTCGCCCTTTTTTTCCCGCGCAATTGCCTACTTGATATTGTCAGATCGAGTCGTATTTTACCCCCTCCTACCCTCTCCCCTCCCTCCCGTGCTTCTCTCTCTCTCTCTCTCTCTCTCTCTCTCTCTGTTGTCTCACTGTTTTGGTGTATGTGATTTTCCGACTTTCCGCGGGTTTGTCTTGATAATTTTTCCCCGCAATTCACTTATTCCCATCTGTTTTCCCTGCGCAATTCACTTATTCCCATCCGTTTTCCCGCGCAATTCACTTATTCCCGCCTATTTTCCCGCGCAATTCACTTATTCCCGCCGATTTTCCAGCGCAATTCACTTATTCCCATCTGTTTTCCCTCGCAATTCACTTATTCCCGCCTGTTTTCCCTCGCAATTCACTTATTCCCATCTGTTTTCCCGCGCAATTCACTCAACTCTCAAACCAAGAAATCCCCCGTGACCCCGAGATAAACCACGCCCTTGTCTCTCTTGCTTTCAGTATTGGCGAATTTGGTGGGGAAATATTGGCGAATTTGGCGGGGAAATAATGGTGCCCCTCCGATTTTTATTACCTTTCGCGAGCCAACCCAGTCCTGTGTGTTTGAGTGTCTTAGTATTTTTGTGTTTTTTTGTGTTTTTTCTGCGTTTGTCTTTTGTTTTAGGGATTTTATTGTTGTTTTTTACGTGATTGAGTGAATTTGGTTTGACTGGGATTATCGTATGAGATATGAACGTGTTTTGTTATTGTTATATGTTTACATTATTTTAAGTAATAAGGAGATAAGATAATATTAGATAAAGACAGAATAAAGAGACAAAGATAAATACGGAATAAAGAGGAAATAATAATAATAAATACGGACTGAGGAGGAAATAAAGATAAATACGGAGTAAGAAAACGAAATAAAGATGAAGCCACAATAAAAAAAAAAGATCAAAAAGCGCGGGAAAAGATCAAAAAGCGCGGGAAAAGATAAAAAAGCGCGGGAAAAGATCAAAAGCGCGGGAAAGGGGAGGCAATGAGGTAAGAAAGCGCGCGAAGATATTTTTCTATCTAGTTGAGGTGAATCGCGAAGTATACCACCACCACCCACGTTGACTGGGCCACACAAACACACACAGGAAAAACATGACTTTAGACAATAACATAATCCCTCGTAACAGCCTCATAGTCCCAGGAAAAAAACTTAAGATTTTGTCACGTTCTTGCTTGATGCAGAGAATCTACCTTAATCCTTCCGTAGAGATTATTAAAGAAAAGATTGGATCGGGGGGTGGGTAGGGGAGGGTAAGGGTAGGGGAGGGTAAGGGGGTGTGGGTAATCCTTTCAGCTGAACACAACACACGGGACTTCCACTCTGCCACCCAAGACGTCGCCATAAAGGTTTGAGGTTAATAATGTGAATAAGGTGAAAGTTTTTGAAAAATGAAAACAAATATTATAAGAACGTTCTTATCTTGTTAATTTGGGTGACTCTTCCTTAACACTGCGAGCCAAAACAAACAATTCCTTCTTGCAATGTTGTGATGTTGAGGGATTAATTCGGATAATTTTAATGAAAGATATACGGATATTTTTCTCCCTGGTGCCGGTTAACTATAGTTCCCTCATGCATCGAGGTTATGTATATTATCCTAAATATATTATATAAATCCTTAATATATGTTGTGATTCGGAGGGGGATTAATTCAGATGTTTATAATGAAGGTATCCGGCTGTTCTCCCTGCCGGGTGGGGGAAGGATGGGATAGATATAGAGGGATTTAGTTACGGTTGTAGTCTGTCTACGTCTGGGCTCGGCTGGCTTCGTCCTCAGCCCGCTAGACCACACCCACTCTCAGGCCTCAGCCAATCAGCGTTAAGCTCTTGGTGGATCATCTGGAAAGACTTTGCTGTTTCATGCGGAGCTGTTGGATTTAACTCCTCCTCGGGGCAAGAAGGTGCTAAAACACGTCTCTCTCTCTCTCTCTCTCTCTCTCTCTATCCATTTGGTTCTCTACTCTCTCTCTCTCTCTCTCTCTCTCTCTCTCTCTCTCTCTCTCTCTCTCTCTCTCTCTCTCTCTCTCTACATCCACGTTTAGTTCAATATTTCACCTCTCTCTCTCTCTCTCTCTCTCTCTCTCTCTCTCTCTCTCTCTCTCTCCACACGTATATGGCTCAAGGTCTCATATCCCTCTTTACGGATTTTCAACTAAGAGGTCATTGTGGTTTAGCCTCTTCTTGTCCCGCCTCTCACAGGAGCTCTGGGGGGGTTTATCGGCTCTTGTGACGTCATAATTGTTTGTTTTGTACGAGCCTAGTTTAGTGTTTTCTCTTAATTACTGTTGGGATTATAATGAACAGCTTCTGTGTGTGGTGGGGGAGGTTTGGGGGAGGGGGTTGTGTGAGGGATGGTTTTATGTATGTGTGTGTGTGGGGGGAGGGGTTGTGTGTGTGTGTGTGAGGTTGTGTGTGTGTGTGTGTGTGTGTGTGTGTGTAGGCTGGTTTTATGTTAATTTAAGCTAGGTTAGGCTGGTTTGGTTAGGTTAGGTTAGGTTAGTATAGAAGTGTGTTAATACCAGTCTAAAATTTCCCCCACATTTTCCGGAATTTCCCCCACAACAATAAAATCAACATAAATTCAGAGGTAAAATGTTTCCCCTTTCCCTATTTTACGTTAGTGAGAGGGGGAAACTTTTACCTGGCATACCTGGGCCCGTGTTAGGGTCGGTGGAGGGTTGTGAGTTGTGGGTGGAGGGTTGTGAGTTGTGGGTGGAGGGTTGTGAGTTGTGGGTGGAGGGTTGTGAGTTGTGGGTGGAGGGTTGTGAGTTGTGGGTGGAGGGTTGTGAGTTGGTGGAGGAGGGTTGTGAGTTGTGGGTGGAGGGTTGTGAGTTGTGGGAGGAGGGTCATAGCTTAAGACTTAATCGGTGGAAGGTCGTAATTCGTAGCCAATGGACGGGGTCGTACAACTTGCTGAAGAGAGTCGTAGCCTCTTCCCAAGTCGTAGTTCCCTCCTACCCCACCTCACCCTACCCCCTCTACCCCCACCTCACCCCTACCCCCTGTAACCCCACCTCACCCCTACCCCCTCCACCCCACACACCCCCCCTCCAAGTCGTAACCAATGGAGGGGGAAAGTCGTAGCAACCCCCTACCACCCCCACACTCACCCCTTCTCCTCCAATCACACCCCTCACCCCTTCCCCTCCACACCCCCCTCCCCCTCCCCCTCACTCAAGTCGTATATTTGGGGGAACATCACCAAGTGGAACAGCAAATTGGTGAGCCATTCAGAACAAACAAATTAGTAGTTGAAATAAAAATGCATTGTCAGACTCAGGATTAGCTAGAGGTAAATTGATGGCTCCGCGATTAGGTGGATAATTGGCACCAGCGCTCCTTGCCACACACGTACGAACACGGGGAGAATGAATCGTGGATTTTTGGGGTATATTTTGGCGGGAAAAAGATGGCCGTCGGGGTGGGGGTTTGAGGGGGGGGGTTTATTTATTAATTTATCTTATTTCTGTTTTGTGGGTTATATATGTTTATTGTATATAGATGGATGACATATATCCGTCTTCATCCGTGGAGGAAATGTTATTCATCCACTTCTCGCGAGGAAATTTTGGCGGGAAAAGTTGGCAAAAAATGAGTGAGGGGAAAAAAAAAGCGCGGGCAAACAAGCGCGGCTCAGCATGCGTGATGGACGACACTAGGTGCGCGCCATAAATCGTGAGGGCGCGCAGGCCTGCCAACCGTGTCGAAACAAATTAGCGCTCAAGATGTTGGGGAGAATTATTTCCTGTGTGTGTGTGTTGTGTTGGTAGTGGTGGTGATGGTAGTGTTGGTGATAGTGGTGATGGTGGTGGTGGTGATGATGGTGTTGATGGTATTGGTGGTGATGGTGATAATGGTCATGGTATTGGTAGTGATGGTAGTGATGATGATGATATTGGTGATGATGGTGTTGTTGATGGTGGTGGGGGTGGTGATAGTGTTGGTGATAGTGGTGATGGTGGTGGTGGTGATGGTGTTGATGGTATTGGTGGTGATGGTGATAATGGTCATGGTATTGGTAGTGATGGTAGTGATGATGATGATATTGGTGATGATGGTGTTGTTGATGGTGGTGGGGGTGGTGATAGTGTTGGTGATAGTGGTGATGGTGGTGGTGGTGATGGTGTTGATGGTATTGGTGGTGATGGTGATAATGGTCATGGTATTGGTAGTGATGGTAGTGATGATGATGATATTGGTGATAATGGTGTTGTTGTTGGTGGTGGGGGTGGTGATAGTGTTGGTGATGGTGGTGATAGTGTTGGTGGTAATGGTGGGGTATTTCACACGTTGCTGATAGGGTGAGGCTGACAGTTAACTCTCACTAAATTGGCCAAGATATCACTTAACATCTCCACACTCTATCTTGCCCGAATAACTAAGGTTATTTTTTTCCCCACAACCAAATTTGGTCCCCACAGAACCAAATTTTTTCCCCATAGAGCTAATTTTTTTCCCTACAGAGCCAAATTCTTCCCCATAGAGCCAATTTTTCCCTCCAAAGCCAAAATTCCATAGATACGTAAACATTCCCCTAGATACATAAACAAATTCCCCAGATACGACACACACACACACACACACACACACACACACACACACACACACACACACACACACACACACACACACACACTGAACCACACACACACACACAAATAGACCCAAGCACAGACAGACAGACAGACACATTGCTGAGGTTAAATGAGTAACTAAATGTTCCCTTCGGCATGCTGTCCAAGTGTGGTCCATTTATCAGGTACATTTAGCCCCTCTTAGTGGTGAGGGTGAGGGGAGAGTGAGGTGATCAGGGGAGGTGAAGGAAGGGGAATAGGAGGGGGGTAAGGAGGGTGGGGGGTGAGTGAGAGGAGGTGAAGAAGGGAATAGGGAGGGGGTAAGGGGGTGGGGGTGAGTGAGAGGGGAGGTGAGAAGGAAGGGGAATAGGAGGGTAAAGGGAGGGGTGGGGGTGAGTGAGAGGAGGTGAAGGAAAGAGGGAATAGGAGGGGGGGTAAGGAGGGGGTGGGGGTTGAGTTAGAGGGGAGGTGAAGGAAGAGGGAATAGGGAGGGAATTAAAGGAGGTGAAGGAAGGAAGAAGGAGGTGGTGGGGGTGAGTTAGAGGGGAGGTGAAGGGAGGAAGAGGGGGTGAGGGGGGTAGGGAAGAAGAATGAGGTGAGGGGAAGGAGGGGAGTGAGGGGTCGTTATACGGTATATATATAGAAGCGACCCTCATGAACTATGACGTCACCAACCTACCTTTATTTGCTATGACGTCACCAATCAGCTTCCATAGATCGTGACGTCACAAACCTACCTCTATTGGCTATGACGTCACCAATCAACTTCCATAAATCGTGACGTCACCAACCTATCCGTATATAGACTTGTGACGTCACCAGCAATCCTCTAACGATTGGTCATAACCTAACCTAACCCTTAAGATTAGGGGGCCTCAATCCACGTGATGAGGTGATTAGGTCTACTCCAATCACTGCACGCGCCAGGTTAATTAATATCCAGGTGTATTGTGAGAACGTCAGGTTGATTAATGCACTTCGACAGCCATTCCAAGGTATTCCCATTCCAGATTTGTGCCCACAGCCATTCCAAATTTGTACCCGCACCCATTCCAAGACATTCCTATTCCAGATTTGTACCCATAGCCATTTCGAGGTATTTCCATTCCAGATTCGTACCTATTTCAATTCCTATTCCAGATCTATCAGTCCCTTCCAGATCTTCCTCCATTCCCATTCTTGATCTTACCCCACTTTCCCATTCCAGATCGTGGCCCCATTCCCATTCCAATTCCCGTTCGTTTTAAGCCTCAGTTGGTTGATGGCTTGACTGTTTCCTTCCCTCCCACATTGCCCCTCCCTCTCCCCCTCTCACATGACCCCTCCCTCTCCCCTTCCCACATTACCCCTCCCTCCCCTCCCATTACCTCCCTCTCCCCTCCCACATTACCCTCCCTCTCCCCTCCCCACATCCTCCCTCCCCTCCACACCCCTCCCTCCCTCCCACATTACCTCCTTCCTCCCTCTCCTCCCACAACCCCTACCTCCCTCCTCAACCCTCTAACCTCCCTCCCCTCTCCCTCCTCCCCTCACCCTCTTCACCCACGCAA
>NW_024755055.1:1013421-1053421 GCF_018991925.1 Homarus americanus | reverse complement strand
GAAGAGGAGTGGGAGCAAGGAAAGAAGAAGAGGAGGGAGGAGAAGACTAAGAAGAGAAGGAGGAGTTAAATCCTGTTATCCACACACACACACACACACACACACACACACACACACACACACACACACAGAGTCCATCAATCAGTCTACAACAATTTCCTCAGTTCTGTCCAATTGGGAAAGACGCGTAGTTTTGCACTGTCTATTTTTCCCGTCAATCTGTCAATCCAGGGGTACTTAAAGGCTTCGTGGGCTCTATTTTCTGTCAATCTTGGGGTTCCACTGTCTATTTTTCCTGTCAATTTGTCAATCCTGTCATTTGTGTCTTCAAGGAAATATGTCTTAGAGGGTTCGCGCGCGCGTGTGTGTGTGTGTGTGTGTGTGTGTGTGTGTGTCTATTCTTATCGTGTGAGTTTTAGACACGTATATCAGGTAGCCGTGTCCAGCTGTCCGTGTCCCTCCCTCCCTCCCTTACCCTCCCTCCCTTACCCTCCCTTCCCTCCCTCAACTGTAGTGTGATATTGTCTTCCGCATCAAGAAATTTGGACAAAGGTGGAGTGTGTGTCTCTCTCTCTCTCTCTTCTTCCTTCATACTATATCTTTCCTGTTGCTTCTTCCTCTTCTTCTTACCTTCTTTCTTCCTCCTACTCTTCCTCTTCCTCTTCCTCTCCTCTTCCTCTTCCTCTCCTCTCCTCTTCCTCTCCTCTTCCTCCCGTCTTCCTCTTCCTCCCCTTAAGAGAGTCGTCAGTACGTCACATTATCTCTTCACTGTTGCCTCTTGATAACGTCCCCTGGCTGTCATGTCCCCCTCAGGCTGACACTGGCTGACTGCTGACACCCATGATGATGATGTTGACAGCTTCGTTACATGGTCCTGCTGACATCCTGGTTAAGAGGTACTGATTCTCTTGTGTGTTGCTGACGTTTTTTGGGTGGTAGCTTTGTTATATGCTAGTGCTGACAGTCTGGTAGTTTGCTGATAGTTTGGCTTATTGCTGATACTCTTGATGTTGATATTGTCTCTCTGCTAGTGTTGCTGACCCCTCCATTGTAGGGTGTTGACAGCTATTGATTTTGTTGTTGCTGAAGCTTCTTGTTGCATGTTGCTGACAGTTTTATTACGTAATCCTGACACTATTCTCACAGGATATTAATAATGTCAGCCATATCACTCAGCTGCTGACACTATTCGAGCATAATATCAATACCGTCAGCCATATAACTTCACCTGCTGACGATATTACACCAAGCTGACAGACTGTACCCTGATGACGCCCCATGATACGACCGCACCTGTTGTTTACCTCATAAATTCAGGTGTTTCCCATACACCTGTCTGATGTGTCATACAATTAACAGGTGTCTCAGTGGCCAGGTGTTAAAATGGGTCTTAATGGGTTCGAGTCTTAGTGGGTTTAAATAACGAATTCAGGTTCTAATGGGTTATAATGAGTTCAAGACCTCTTAGGCCTACCCACCCAGCCTTCCACCCGTCCACCCACCCACCCACCCACCCACCCATTCTCCCACCCATAAAGCCACCCAGCAGCCGCCCGCGAGATATCTCAATCAAGGCTGGTGATTTGGCGTGTAATCGCTGCGAATATGTGTGTCCTGTGGTGTGACTAACTGGTGTGGGGGGGAGGGAGGGAGGTGAGAAGAGAGAGAGTAGGGTTAGGGAAGGGAGGGAGGAGGGGAGGAGGAGAAAGAGATGGACTGATAGGAGGGAAGGGTAGGAGGGAGGTATGTATGGCTCCTTCCTTCCCCTCCTCCTCCTCATATCTTCCTCCTTCTGTCTTCCTCCTCGTCCTTCTCCTTCCTTCTCCCCCTCCTCTTATCTTCTTTCTCCTCTCTTCCTTCTCCCTTCCTTTGTCTATCTTCTTTAACCCCCTTCTTTTCTTTCCTTGGTTCTCCCTCCTCCTCCTTCCCACCCTCTCCTTCCTCCTTCCTCTTCCTCCTCCTCCTTCCTTCCCCTCTCCTCTTCCCCTCTTCCTTCTTCCTCCTCCCCTCTTCCTTCTTCCCTTCTTATTTACACGGCCGTTTCTCCTGTTCTAATTTCAACATTATTTTTGTTACTATTGCTCTCCTCTCTTCCTTCCTCCTATCCCCTTGTTTATTTTACCCTCGGGTCTCCCCTTACATCCCCTCGTCTCTTTTACCTCCCTTCCCTTCCTCTCCCCTCTTTCTTCTTCCCTTGTTCCTTTCCCTTCCCTCTTTCCCTTCTCCCTTTCTTTTATACCTCGCTTTACTCTTCTCTCCGCCCTTCTCTCGCCCCTTCCCCTCTCTTTCCCTTTCCTTCCTCCCCTCATTCCCTTCGCCCCTCTCCTAGCTGGATGACGTACATTGTGTGTGTGTGTGACCCCAGGCGTGACCTCTCTTGACCTATAATGGGTGCTACAGGCTGCCAACCTCCCGTATCATGACCTGGAGACAAGTGTGCCCTAGTGCCCCGCTGTCACACACACACCTGCTGCTCATTCACTCACTCCTGCCTCACACACTCACTCAAAATGCACCTATATTACAACTATTCTCACCGTTCAAACACACACACACACTCTCTCTCTCTCTCTCTCTCTCTCTCTCTCTCTCTCTCTCTCTCTCTCACATATCCTTCTTTCCTTCTTTCCCTCCCATTCACTCTTCTCTCCTTTTCCTTCTCTCCTTCCCACCCACTCCTCACCCCCCTCTGGGTATGTGGTGGGAGGCGAGGGATGGGCGACAAAAACCCAGCCAGGGATGATCATTAAGTCATAACAAGCAGTGTGGTAGTTAGTCGTGGGTGATTTACGGGTTTGAACAGCCGCCCTGACCTACCCACCCACTTGTCTTTTTGCCGACTACTGTTTTGCTGTTTTAGTCTTTCCAACACTTTGATCTTGCGGTAGTTTGCGGCTGAGGGTTGCAAAAAAAAGTGGTTCATATTATGGTTTCGAAGCTTTGAAGATGATTCGAAGCTATCTTGGTTTGATGTGTTGTGGTGGTGGTGGTAGTGGTTGTTTATGTTTTGACTAAGGGTACGGGGGGTGGGGGCTCTTGTGACGTCATCTGGTTCGTTTGATTTTGAAGCCAGGGGTAAAAAAGTGATTCATATTATGGTTTTGAAGCTTTGAAGAGGATTCGAAGCTGTCTTGGTTTGAGGTGTTGTGGTGGTGGTGGTTGTTTATGTTTTGATCAAAGGTTGGGGGGGTGGGGGGGCTCTTGTGACGTCATCTGGTTCGTTTGTTTTCGAAGCCCTATGTAGTAACCTCCCCACATGTTATAAACTCCCCTAAAATCATATATAATTTTCCTCCCCACATCTCCTATAATCTCCCCACGCCCTGTATAATCATCTCTCCATACACCTAAACACCTATCACACACACACACACACACACACACACACACACACATCACCCTACAAGATAATCCCCCCACGCCCTATATAGCCATCTCCCCCACGCCTTCTATGATCCCCCACGCCTTGTAGCATCCCTAGGCGCGTCATCCGCTGGTAAACAAATTAGGGTGAGCGCTAAACCGTGGAGAAAACCTTGAACAAGCTCCAGGTAAGACTAGGTAAACGTCTTGTGAGATGCTGGGTACATCTTGATGCCGTGGGAGAGGGAAGGATGCTGTGGGAGAGGGAAGGATGGTGTGGGAGAGGGAGGCATGGTGTGGGAGAGGGAGGAGGGGATGCTGTGGGGAGAGGGAAGGATGGTGTGGGGAGGGAATGATGGTGTGGGAGAGAGGGAAGGGATGCTGTGGGGAGAGGGAAGGATGGTGTGGGAGGGAGGGAAGGTGTGGGGAGAGGGAGGATGGTGTGGGGAGGGGAGGGATGGTGTGGGGAGGGGAGGGGGATGGTGTGGAGGGAGGGGATGGTGTGTGGGGAGAGGGGAGGGGATGGTGTGGGGAGGGAGGATGGTGTGGGAGAGGAATGATGGTGTGGGAGAGGAGGGATGGTGTGGGGAGGGAGGGATGCTGTGGGAGAGGGAGGGATGGTGTGGAGGAAGGAGGAGGGATGCTGTGGGGAGAGGGGAAGGGATGGTGTGGGAGGGGAGGAGGAGGGATGGTGTGTGGGAGAGGGAAGGATGCTGTGGGAGAGGGAGGGATGGTGTGGAGGAGGGAGGATGCTGTGGGAGAGGGAGGGAGAGGGTGTGTGGGGAGGAGGGAAGGATGGTGTGGGAGAGGGAGAATGCAGGAGAGAAAGAGAGAGAGAGAAAGTGAGAGAGTGAGAAATATCGTCAGGATGTACACAGTTAGTCTCCTATGCTCCGATATTCGCTTCTGTGTCTCAATTTCGCAACTGTGTACAATTTTTATTACAACACCTCAAAGGCTTGCTGGAAAAATATGTAGAGGTGATATGTGCCTCGTGTGTGTGTGTTTGTGTATGTGTGTGTGTGTGTGTGTGTGTGTGTGTGTGTGTGTGTGTGTGTGTGTGTGTGTGTGTGTGTGTGTATGTGTGTGTGTGTGTGTGTGTGTGTGTGTATGTACTATGTATGTGTGTGTGTGTGTGTGTGTGTGTGTGTCCATTCTTCTTAGAGCCCATTAGTTCTGGGGTCCATTAGTCTTGGGGTCCATTAGCACTAGGCCCCATTAGTCTTGAGGCCCATTAACACTAGGATTCCATTAGTCTTGGGGCCCAATAGCACTAGGCCCCATTAGTTGTGGGGCCCAGTAACACTAGGATGCCATTAATCTTGGGGCCCAATAGCGCTAGGCCCCATTAGTTTTGGGGCCCATGAAATCCAGAGACCCTTGTGACGTCAGAAAATCACAAAACCAAACTCAATAACGAACACGGACGCCCCCCCCCTCCCCTCCTCCAATCCAAAGTCGATGGTGATTGGTCGACAGCGCGGCGTCAGTTGACATTCAAATTCACCTCCCCTCCACCTCCTCCCCCCTTCCCAAGACCACCCTAGCACCCTCACCTCCACCTAGGTCACCTCCTCCTCCTAGGCCATTCTCCTCCCTCTAGAGCCCCTAGGCCTCTCTCCCCTCCTAGGCCCCTCTTCTCCCCCTAGGCCCTCTCCTCCCTCCCCTCTCCCCTCCCCTCTCCTCCCTCCCCCCTTCTCCCCCTAGGCCTCTTCCCCTCCTCCTCTCTCCTCTAGGCCCCTCTTCTCCCTCCTCCCCTCCCTAGGCCCCTCTTCTCTCTCCCCTCCCTGGGCCCCTCTCCCTCTCCTCTAGGCCCCCTCTGGGTCACCTCTCCCCTAGGCCCCTCCCCTCCTCCCCTCTCCTCCCCTCCTAGGCCCCATCTCCTCCCCTCCCCCCTCTCCTCCCCTCCTGGCCCCTCTTCTCCTCTTCTCCCTCCCGGGCCCCTCTCCTCTCCTCCCCTCTTCCCTCTCCCTCCCCTCTCCTCCCCTCCTAGGCCTCCTCCTCTCCTCTAGGCCCCTTCCCCCTCTCCTCTCCCTAGGCCCCTCTCCTCCCCTCCTAGCCCATCTCCTCTCCTCCCATCTCCTCCCTCCTAGGCACCTCTTCTCCTCCTCCCTCTAGGCCCTTCTAGGTCACCTCTCCCCTAGGCTCCTCTCCTCCCCTCCTGCCCCTCTCCCCTCCTAGGCCTCTCTCTCCCCTCCTCTCCCTCTCCTCTCCTCCCTCCTGGGCCTCTCCCTCCCTCCTGGCCCCTCCACTCCCCTCCTAGGCCCCTCTCCTCCCCTCCTCTCCCTCTCCTCTCCTCCCCTCCCCTCCCCTCTCCTCCCCTCCCTAGGCCCCTCTCCTCCCCTCCTAGGCCCCTCTCCTCCCCTCCTAGGCCCCCCTCCCTCCTCCACAGTTCACCTGCACGACCGTCTACAGGTCCAGAGCTCTGTGTCAACACGAGTCTTCTACTCTACAGGAGCCGGTAAGCCAGTTCTCCTCCTGTCCGGTATTTGGGGAGATTGTTTCGTCGTCTGTCCGGTATTTGTTGTCTGTCCCGTATTTGAGGGGGGACTTATTTCATCGTCTGTCCGGTATTTGAGGGGATTAATTCGTCGTCTGTCCGGTATTTGAGGGGATTATTTTATCGTCTGTCCGGTATTTAGGGATATTTATCATTGCCTGTCCGGTATTTGCGGGGATTCTTTCATCATCTGTCCGGTATTTAGGTAAGCCATTTCATCGACTATCCGGTATTTAGAGAGCTTATTTCCTCATCTGTCCGGTATTTAACGAACTTATATCATCTATCCGGTATTTAACGAACTTATACCATCGTCCGTATGTCTAACCACGCTCTAATGATCCAACCACGAGGGCCAGGGTTAATTACTCCCTTATACTCGTCAAGGTCAAGTACTATTCTGAAGGTCACTGTACTTATGTCCTTCTTGGTTCTTGGACGTCGAGAATTAGCTAAAGTAAGATGGGATTTTTTTTTTTTTTTTTTTTTTTTTTTGTGTTTGTTTCTGTTTTTGTTCTGAGTTGAGCGTCGTAATGCGTTGCTTGGTTGAGAATCTGTTTTGGAATTTCCCTGTTTTATTTTTTCTTAAGGTAATAATAATAATATAATTGTTTTTGTTAGTAGTAGTAGTAGTAAAAAAAACTGAGATACAGGTAATATATAACAGTTCTTTTAAAAATTAACATAAATAACTATAAATCTTTGACGTATGTGTAAATAATATATAACAATAACTGGTTAAATTATTCCACTACATTTGAGAACATTTCCAGCAATTGGTTATTAAGAGACATGAGTTCCCCCTTACCACGGCCTCAACCACCACCAAGCATTAACCTATTATGAAGACGCGACAATTAAAAACCCATAACTGTCTGAGGGTAGGAGAACAGAGCCTGAAAAATACATAAGTCATGGCTAGCAGCTTATGGGGGTAGACCTTTAAGCTAGCTAACACACTTACACAACACCACCAAATTTTTCAAACCCTGGGCAGTTGACAAAGCGCTTCACAGATCCTCACCTATTGATTACGTGGATTGGCAGGAAAAGCCAAAGGGCCAAGGAGAATCTAGTAGATCTGGGGCCGTGATCTAGTAAATCTAGCGCAAATCTAGGACAGATCAGGGGGTGATGCGCTAGCCTAGTCCACTACGCCGCAGGGACTTGGGTGAGACCAGCGCTTGGATGTTTGTGTGGTCTCCTCTCATCACTCACTCACACCACCCCTTTCTCTCTTTCTCACTTTCTCTCTCTCTCAATTTTCTCTATTAATTATACTATTTAGGGTTTTTTTTTAAGGAATTAAGCTGGGATTTGTATTGTTTTATTAAGGAGAAATATTTGTGTTTTTTTTTAATTTTATTCGTTCCAGTGTTTTGGGTCGGATCTATATCCTGGACGTCATTTACCTTGCAGAAGCCCTTTCCCTTCTCCTCCCTCCCCCCTCTCTCTCCTCCCCCCCCCCTGTGTCTGAATAACTACAAGATTGTCAGTTTTATCTCCTGTCTAGTACTCGGGGGGATTGTACTTCACCGTATGAGATTATTTCCACCGTAATTGAAGACTGATTGTGTTGACATTTTTTACCAAGACTTTGCTGTTTTGCGGCAAATTTTCCCTCAGTACGTTGGTGACACCGCCATCAAAACATCATTAATTTTCATCTTATTGAATTACTACATAAGAGACATTGAAGAAATTTTTTTTATCGTAAGTAATAAATCTTTTGTTGTTTATTGTCACTGCGATTTTCTGGTTTAAATAAGAATTCCTGTGGATATTGTTGGAATATTTTGAGACTACGATAATCCTCTCTCGTGTCGTATTTATTGAAGAATTAGTTCCTTGCCTTTTTTTATTTTATTTTATCTTGTTATTTGAATGATATTGTAAATTGTTGATGTTAAGTTAGTTTTAGCGTAAGTTAAGGTATAATTACGCTATTTTTTCGAAGATTTTGCACTGTTGTAGCGAGTTTTCTCCTTGATATTAATGCCACCTTATAATATTCGTAAGTATATTTCTCTTATGCCTTAATTATTGAAAAAAAAATTATTAGTTTTATTCAGTATTTTCTGTTGTTTAACTTGACAATAACAAATCATATTAAATTTTATTCTTTTTCTCTATAATTTTAATGTTTTCGTGTTTTCCAAAGACTTAGTTGTAGAGTACTAAGTTTTTTGCTGCATTGTTGACACGTCACTCGAAAAGTCAGCATTTCTCTCTCCTATTTTTTTTTTATTCTATATTAAAAACAAAAATAAAAAACGCCAGCCATTCATTCTCAGTTTATTTTTTTCCCGTGAATAATATTATTGTTGACACTATTTTGGAAGATTTGATAGTATGGCAGCGAATTTTACACTCCATTGTTGACACGACACTTGAGGCAATTCTCTCTCTCTCTCTCTCTCTCTCTCTCTCTCTCTCTCTCTCTCTCTCTCTCTCTCGGCTTTACCCCTATTTCATTTTTTATTTATTAAAGACAGTGACTATTTCTATTTTATTTGTTTCGGGAATAATGCTAATGTTTGTACTACTTCAGAAGACTTAGTGATATGGTCGAGGATTTTCTTTTACATTATTGGAACATCACTTGAAAAAATCAGCAAATCTCTCTTAATTATTCTGTTTAATTTCATATTTATCCAAAAATATATTAAAATTTATAGTTTATTTTTTATAGTGAATTTAATAGTTCCATATTTTTCAAAGACTTCGTTATAGAGTTAGTGAATTTTCGACTATATTATTGACACATCGAAAAAAAATATATCTTTCATATTTTTTTTTATATTTCATTTTCTATTCATCTAAAAAAACACCAAGAATTCGTTCCAACATTATTTTTTCCACTATTTTAGACGTGAATAATAACCAATGTTTACACAACTTTCCGAAGACTTTGCGGTTTGTTTTCGGATGTTACCAGAGGATTTGTCGCAGGAACACGGCCAATCTGTTGTTGGGGACGAGGAGGAGGAAGAGAGAGTCAATATTGTGTTGGCCAGCGACTGTGAGAGAGAGAGAGAGAGAGAGAGAGAGAGAGAGAGAGAGAGAGAGACGAGTTTGTTTTACCTGGCCGTGTTCATATCTTAATGGATTATATACCTGTTACCTGTGTGAGAGAGAGAGAGAGTGTGTGTGTGTGTTTGTTTGTGTGTGTTTGTGTCTATCTATCTATCTATCTATTACATTCCTTTATTGAGGCTTCTGATTAATCTTCCATGAGAATACAGAGTAGATAGATAGATAGATAGAGATAGATAGAGTTAGATGTAGATAGATAGAGATAGATAGATAGATAGATAGATAGATAGATAGATAGATATATATATAGATAATCATCGAATCATCCTAATCGTCGTGTACAACATACAGATTAGATAGAACTAATCATCCCTAATCCAATCTTAATACTCATCTTGCTAATCAGGAGTTGCTGTGTTAGTGCGGGTGAAATTATCTCTCAGTTGATTGGCCAGTTAGTTGATTGGCCAGTTAGTTGATTGGATTAGGTTGTTTGTTAGTCAGTCAGTCAGGCAGTTAGGCAGGTAGACGGGCAGGCAGTTAGTTTGGCAGAGGTAAGCCAATCAGAATTCAGGTTACAGAACAGTTGAACAAGAGAGATTAAACATTGGTTGACGGTGGCTGGAGGTGGAGGAGGAATAAGAAGGAAGAGGAGGAGAGAGGAGGAGGAGGAGGACTTGGTCTGGCAGGAGGGGGAGGTAGGAGGAAGAGAAGGAGGCGGAGAGAGAGAGAGAGAGAGAGAGAGAGCAACAGGAGGAAGCAAATGAAGGAGAGAGTGAAGGGGGGAACAGGAAGCAGAGAGAGAGAGAGAGAGAGAAAGAGAGAGAGTGAGGGAGGGAGAGCGAGAGAGAGAGAGGGGCAGGTTCTTGCCTACAACTGTGACAGCCAGAATTATGATAGTGGCAGACATTAATCCGCCATGATGTATGATCAAATAATTGGCCTTATACTGAGAAAAATGACTCCAGCCTTTCGTTTCTTCCTCCCTGAGTCACCCTTACCCTCCCTTGGTTATTCTTAGTCACCCTTACCCTCCCTTGGTTATTCTTAGTCACCCTTACCCTCCCTTGGTCATTCTGTCACCCTTACCCTCCCTTGGTTATTCTTAGTCGCCCTTACCCTCCCTTGGTCATTCTTAGTCACCCTCACCCACCCTGAGTCACCCTCCCCCTCCCTCAGTCACCCTCACACTCCTTCAGTCACCTTTACCCCCCTTGAGTCACCCTTCCCCTCCCTCAGCCACCCTCCCTCACCCTGTTCTTGGTCAAGGATAAGATGTTCTTCAAGGTGTTCTCGATCTAGGGTGAGGAGGTGTTCTTCAGGGACAGGAGGTGTTCTTCAGGGACAGGAGGTGTTCTTCAGGGACAGGAGGTGTTCTTCAGGGACAGGAGGTGTTCTTCAGGGTGTTCTAGGGTGAGTCACTCTTAGCTGGTTTTGACTTCACGGAACAAATGTCGTATTTTTTAGTTATTTTATTTTTTTATTTCATTTTTGTTTACATCTTCAGGGTGTAAATAAATTGTTTGGTCTTGTTTACTCTTCCCGCTCAAGCACTGTCGGTATTCTGTTTGTTTACTTCAGGTTAGATATGAGTCCTTGGGAAAATGGATGCGCCTTTATATTCTCTGTAAGCAGTTTATTATTGTCAGGAATTAATAAGTTGGTAGAATAAATGAGAGAGTGTGTGTGTGTGTACGTGTGTGTATGTGTGTCTGGCAACCCCCGCGCAGCCATCAGCCAGAAAAGTGGGTGGAGTCAAATTGAATCTGGCCAATAAGCGACGAGTATCCCCCTTCCCCGCCACCAGCCAACCTCACGCTGCCATTGGTCATTTTTTTTTTTTGGGCCCCCCTTCCACCCAGCCATCACCTTTCTAAACTTAAGCATAATCTCCCTTCGGCTTTTATGATGCTGGGGGAATATATTCGCTATTATCCCCTAGCAAGCAGTTTGACCCAGTAAACACGAGTAAAATAAGACTCCCTCTACCGGTAAATGAAATAAAAATCTATAAAATGTTGAGAAGTCGGTAACGCTTTCCTCCTCCTCCCCCTCTTTCCCTCTCTCTCTCTCTCCCTCCCCTGTAAACATCCCGTCTTCCCCCACCACCACCACTACTACTGCCCTATCCCTCCCTATCCCTCCCTTACTCTCCCCCCCCCTTACCCCCTCCAGCAGTAGATAGAAAGGCGGGGGGCCGAGCAATGGACACGAGCAGTTTCTGAGGTCCTCTGTCTATTGAGCTCTTGATAAATGCGACTGCCTAAATTACTGGTAGCTCTGGGAGGCGGCGCTCACACACACACAAGCTAGCTGGCGGGGAAATACTGCATCTGTTGTAGGGATTTTCCCCCACCTCTTGTCAACTTTAGGGGAAAAACAACCCCAAATATTCCCCATGCCCTTATTTGTATTTTCTTGTGGTAATTATTATTATTATTATTATTATCTCGCTCAGTTAGAGAGTTGACGCCATTCTTGACTTATTGTAGGAAATCCCGTTTATGAAAAAGACGTTAGAACGGTTAGAACCGTTACATTTTTTTTTTAAATTTGTACGTTATTGACATGTTTTATATTATATTTTTATCTTGAGGAGGTGTTATGGTAGTCTCTCTCTCTCTCTCTCTCTCTCTCTCTCTCTCTCTCTCAGCAAGAAGGACTTCCTGGCCTTATCTAAATCCTTATCTCTTCCTGATTCAGCCAAGAAGGTAAGGAAGACGTCTGCCATCTTGTCTCTCATCAGGAGTGATAGTTTCTCTCTCTCTCTCTCTCTCTCTCTCTCTATGTCTGGCTGTGCCTTCATCATTCTCTCTTCCTCCCTTTATTCTTCCTTCCCTCCCCTGCCCCTTCTCTTCCTTTCCACTTCCTCCTCATTTTCCTCCACAATTTTCTCTTCTTCCTCTTCCTCCTCTTCTTCATAACCCCACCCCCTCTTCTTCTTCCTCTTCCTCTTCTTACTCCCACCACCTCCTTTTCCATCTTTCTTCCTCCATCTCCTCTTTTCCCCTCCTTCTCCTCCTCTTACTTCTTCTTCCCTCCTCCTCCTCCTCCCCCTCCTCCTCCTCCTCTCACCAGGATAGATGACCACCAGGAACCTCTCCATCTTGTTTGATTTTCCATTGTGGGGAGATCTTTGAGGTCTCTCTCTCTCTCTCTCTCTCTCTCTCTCTCTCTCTCTCTCTCTCTCTCTCTCTCTCTCTCTCTCTCTCTCTCACTAACCCATCCACAGCCGATCACCTGACGCACACCATCACAATCTTATCTCCCGTAATCGTACCTACAATAGATTGGCGAATCATATTTCTTCAGGTATAAACAGGTATGGTTAGCGTTAGGTTGGGTTAGGTTAGACCAGGACACTAGGTCATCCCCCGCCTCGATATCCTTAAGCTACATCTCACAGCGCCTCTGTAGGATACCTTTAACCTACGATATCTCATCCTTCGGCTCAGGGCATCCTACGACAATATCCTTACCGACCAATGACCGAGAAATCCCGGCGAATCCTGCCAGAGACGCCGGCCTAGTGCCAAGTGAGGGGTGGTGAATAGTACACGACCGGGTGAGGGAAAAGTGAGAGGGAAGTGAGAGGGATGATGGGTGAGGGGAAGTGAGAGGGGTGAGGAGGATATGAGAGGGAAGTGTGAGGGATGTGAGAGGGGAGGAGAGAGAGAGAGAGAAAGGTTACAGTATAAACCGATTGAAAATATCTCTTCTCTTTTATCGTTTAACACCTCTCCTCCTCCTCCTCCTCCTTCCTCCTCCTCTTCTCTTTCTTTCACGCCTTTGTCCGCCCCTCTCTCTCTTCCCCCTTCTTAAATCTCTTAATAAACCTTTTCTTTATTCACTCCTGCTTCTTCCTCCTTCCTCCTCCCTTCTTCCTCTTCATCATCTTCTGCTTCTTCTTGTTTTTTGTCGCTTTTCTAACTATCACCTCTCTCTCTCTCCTTCCCTCCTTCCCACCTTCCTTCCTTCCGTTCTTTCTTTCTTTTTCCCATCGCCCTCTCTCTCTCTCTCTGTTTATCTCTCTCTCTCTCTCTTCTTCCCTTCTTGTTATTGTTATTATTACTTAGTTCCTCTTTTGGGTAATGTTAATTTTCTCTCTCTCTCTCTTCTCTGTTTCTCGTTCGTCTCTCTCTCTCTATCTCTCTCCCCTCTATTATTGCTTATTTTTCTCATCTTTATTCTCCCTTCCTCCGTCTTATTCTTCGTTATTGCCGTCTTCTCTTTGTGTTGTTATTACCCTCTTTCTTTGTCTCTTGTCTCATTACTGTCCTTTGTTATGCCTCTTTGTCTTCTGCTCTGTCTGTCTGTCTGTCTGTCTGTCTGGGTGCCGGAGATAACATAGGTATATCATGGAAGGGGATGGAATAGATGCGATGGAAAGGTGTGGAAATAGTGTGAATGGTGTGGAAAAGGTGTGGGAGGGGTGTGGAAAGAGTGGAAATGGTGTGGAAAGGGCGTAAAAAATGTGGTAAAGGTGTGGAAAGACTACAAAAGGTGTGGAAAAGGTGTGGAAAGGAACGTGTGTGCGACAGAACCCTAGAGAGGTGTGTCAAAGGTCGCTGTCACAACAATCTCACCCGAGCAGCAGGCGGAAGGGATGGAAGAGGGGTGGGAGGGAGGGAAGAGAATGGGAGAAGGGGAGAGAAGGTGGGGAAGGGAGGAGGGTCGGAGGGACAATGGAATGGGAAGATCTGGAAAGGGGAGTAGGGGAGGGAGGAGAATGTCAGTTTGGTGGAAGGGGAGGAGAGAAACAGGGGAGGAGGGGGGAAGGAGGTGGATGGGAAGGGGTGGAGGAGGAATGGAGATAAGAATTGTGGGAAGAGTGGAATAGAAGTGGGGAGGGGGAGGGAGGAGGTCTTGGAAGAAGTTGGTGAAGGATTAGGAGGAGAGGAGAGAAGTGGAGGGGAGGAGGAATGGGGGAGAAGAAGGGGGGAGAGAAAGGGGGTGAAGAGGAGAGAGAAGGCTTCTAAACTACAAGAAGATGAAGAAACAAAGAAAGAAAGAAAGAAAAAAAGAGATGTATCCGGCCAGGGATTTTTGAGGGCGATGGTGTAAGAGAGGAAGAGGGAGATGAGAGGGAGATTATCTGAGAGGGGAGGGAGGGAGGAGAGGGGAGAGAGGGAGGGCTATAGGGGAGTCTGACCTTAAGAGGAGGGAAGAAGAGGAAAGAGGAAGTAGGGATGGAGAGAGGCAGAAGGAAGGAGAGGGTAGGGAAAAATCTTAATACTAAGGGAAAATATCAAAATAATAGGGAAATATTAAATTCCGGCGAAAAAGAGGGAAAAAACTCAACGCTATGGGAAAAAACCCACTACCAGGGGAAAAAATACCACAGATGACCTCCTGCAATCCCTACCTGACCCAGAAGGATATCAGGTCACAGCCTATTGAAGATCCTATACCATATCCTACGCTCCTAAATGCTCGCAGGATTATACCTTTAATCCCGGGTATATCCTTTATTATATGTCGCCAGGTAATTGGATATACCCAGCATACCTTTGATAGATTCAGAAGGTATAATAAGATTGGTAATTAAGACGTAGGGGAAAAAACTAGGGAAGAAATTAGGGGAAAAAAGTCGATGAAAAAAAGAAATCCTAGGGAAAAAACTATGGGTATTGTGTTTCATTGTAGCTTGTGGGAGTACAGTTACCTCCTTTCATATTACCCCTTGAGGTAGGAGAGAGGTACCTCTTTATTATCACCCCCCTGGAGGTAATGTTGAAGGGGGTACCATTCTCGAGGTAGGAAAGAGGTACCTCCTTCACTACCACATCCTGGAGGTTAAGGGGGGGGGGTATCACTTGAGGGGGTAGGAGGAAGATTTACCCCCTCCCACTCCCCTGCCACTACCACTTGAGGGGGGAGGGGGGGGTAACTCAAGCCTGCATCAATTACCTCGTGGTGACAGCTGAACACCCTCAAGTGTCACTCAATCCTCTGGCTGTCACACTCAAGCGCCATCTTAAGTGATAGTTTGAGTCTTAGCTGGAGTGACAGTTCAAGTGCTCGTTTAATTGGTATTTTGAGTGCTAGTTTAAGTGACAGTTTGAGTGTTAGACTGGAGTGACAGTTTGAGTGTTAGCTTTAGTTACTACTCAAGGGTTAAGTGATAGCTGGAGTAACAGTTTGAGTATTAGCTGGAGTGACAGTTTGAGTGTTAGTTTAAGTGTTAACTCAAGGACCAGCTCTTAATACTCACTCAAGTGCCACCTCGAGTTCTACGTCACCCTCGTCATAAAGCATCAGTCGCTGGCACTAAATGGCACTGTTAATTACCGATATAGAAATACTCCTTTGGCACCTATAGCATCTGAGTGCCACCTCTCTCTCTCTCTCTCTCTCTCTCTCTCTCTCTCTCTCTCTCCTTTGTTTTCAAATTCCTGCATTCACTCTTTCTCTCCCTTTCCTTCATTCATTCCTCTCTCTCTATAAATCATTTTTCATCCCTACCCCTTCTCACTCACCCCCCCTCCCTCTCTCCCTCTCACTCCCTCCCCCTCCCTCTCACCCTCTCACTCCCCCCTCCCTCTCACTCGCTCCCTCTCACATCACTACAGGGAGACAGCGCCACTCCTCTCAATTTTTTCCGCATCCGACTGAAAATATTTAATACCTTACGTGTTGGTGGTGAAAAAGGGAGAGGGAGGGTGAGAGGGAAAGAGTGGGAAAGAGTGGGAGAGAAAGGAATGTATGTATACTTAAATATGCATGGTATAGTACTTGAAGGCTTAGGAGTTGTGTGGAGTACCTTGGTAGAGCCTGGAGTGGTAGTGGGAGTATGGAACTTTGGAGATAGATGGAAATTAAGTAGATGGAGGGGGAGTGGGGGGTTGAAATTGGAGGAGTAGGGTGGTAGGGAGGAGGATGGGAGGCTTCGAGAGAGAGAGATTGAAGGGAGAAGGAATGGAGGGGAGGAAAGAGGGAAGAAGGGGAGAAAAAGAGGGAGGAAAGGAGGAAGGGAGAAGAAGAGGGGAAAGGAAGGAGGAGAAACAGAGAGAGAGACAGACAGACAGACAGACAGAGAGACAGACAGATGATCAGATTATAAACACATCTTCTCTATAACTGTTTCTACTCCACTTACCCTTCACTTATTACAACTTACTTAACCCCAAGAGAAATACACTTTATACCACTTAGAGGCCCCTTAAGTGAGTATATTAGCACTGCAGCACCTCTGTCAACACCTCTCTCTCTCTCTCTCTCAATTAAAGCATTACCTCTCTCTCTCTCTCTCTCTCTCTCTCTCTCGCCACAACTCACACTAATTTACAACCCCTCGCCTTAACACAGCTTGACCTCATAATCGCTCACAAAACGCAAGGAAAATCTCACTCACAGACCCGGGAATTACCACCTTAAGCGCTCAATCTAAACACTACCGCTGCCGCCACCACTAAGTCGACGAAAATCCATTGGAAGAATCCGTACTTAATCGGGATCTTTTAGACGAACGTAAACACTGCAGCTTGACCAATGAGAGTATAGTGCTTGACACCTTTATTTTTTGTGTCACTCCTTTGTTTACGTTTTCCGTTCGTATGTGTGAATCCGGATGTTTTTTTGCGTTCGTAAGTGTGAATATTGATGTTTCTGCGTTCGTAAGTGTGAATTTGGATGTTCTGGCGTTCGTAAGTGTGAATTTGGATGTTCTGCGTTCGTAGTGTGAATTTGGATGTTCTGGTTCGTAAGTGTGAATTTGATGTTCTGGCGTTCGTAAGTGTAATTTGGATGTTCTGCGTTCGTAAGTGTGAATTTGGATGTTCTGGCGTTCGTAAGTGTGAATCCGGATGTCTTGCTTTGTGGGTTTTTTACCTTCCTAGTAGTGATTTTTGTTCGTGTAGGAAATTTGGAAATATATGGGAATGTTTTGGGGAAGTTTTGATGTGGTAGGGTATTTTTGGTGTTGTGGTGGGGATGTTTTTCTCTTCTCCTTTCGTTCTCTTACTTACTCCTCTCCTCTCCTCTCTCCTCTTCTTCCTCTCTACTCCTGCTTCTCTTCTCCTTCTCCCTCTTTCATTTCATCCCAATTCTCTCGTTTCTAGTCCTCACCTCCCTCTTTCCCCTCCTCCCTTCTCTTTTCCCTTCTTCCTCCTCTTCCTCCTCCTTCTCTCCCTCTCCCCTCCCCCTCCCTCCCTCCCTCCCTCTCTCTCCCCCTCCCCCTCTCCCTCCCCTCTCCCTCTCCCTTCCCCCCTCTCTCCCTTCCCCCCTCCTCCTCCCTCCCTCCCTCCCCTCCCTCCCCTCCCCTCTCCCTCCCCCCTCTCCCTCCCCCTCCCTCCATCAACGGAAAACAATGAGGAGATTCTGTCCCACTCCTTCTAGTTCACAAATGGTGTGTGGTGATAGTGGTGTGTGTGATGGTAGTTTTGGGGGGTGTGTAATGTTAGTAGTTGTGATGGTGGTAGTTGGGGGTGGGGGAATGTAGTTGTGGTGATGGTAATTTTGAGTGTGTAGTAATGTTAGTAGTTGTGGTTGGTGGTGGTAGTTGGGGGTGAAGGTAATGGAGGTAGTGGTTGATGGTGGTAGTTGGGGGGAAGGGTAATGGTGGTAGTTGTGGTGATGGTGGTGTTTTGGGGTGTGTAGTAATGTTAGTAGTTGTGATGGTTGTAGTTGGGGGTAATGGTGGTAGTTGTGGTTGATGGTGGTAGTTGGGGGTGAAGGTAATGGTGGTAGTTGTGGTTGATGGTGGTAGTTGGGTGAAGGTTAATGGTGGTAGTTGTGGTTGATGGTGGTAGTTTTGTGATGATTGTATATGTAGTAGTAGAGGCTTGTAATAGTGGTAGGGATGGTGGTAGTGATGTTTGTGTAGTGGTAGCTTGAAATATCACAGTAGTGGTGGTGATGGTGGTAGCTTCGGTTGTAGTTGTGGTAGAGATTGCGGTAGTTTCGGTTGTAGTTGTGGTAGCGATTGTTGTAGTAGAGATGATTGTAGTTGTGGTAACGATTGTGGTAGCAACGTTCGCGTAGTTGTGGTGTGTGGTTGAGAGTGAGTTAGTGAGTCAGGTAGAGAAGGAGAGAGAGGTAGAAAGAGAGAGGGGAGGTGGATAAGAGAGAGACAGAGATAGGGGGAGGAGATGAGGGGAAGAGAGATAGATAGATGATAGAAAGAGGGAGGAGGAGAGAGTGAGGGAGGCGGGTGAGGAAGAGCTTCCCTCTCCCTAAATCCGTGGATTAGGCTCGTGGGGCCTAGAACTGAGGGGTGCCTCTCTCTCTCTCTCTCTCTCTCTCATCTACACCCTTGCAAACACACCTACACTCTCCTACACCCATCCACACCCCACTTCCCTAAACCCAACCTACACCCATCCACACCATTTACATCCACACACTCACCTACAGCTACCCACATCCACTCTACAACCCCACACCCCACACCCTCTACACCCACCTCACACCCCTCTACACCCACCTACACCCCCTACACCCACCTCACACCCCCTCTACACCCACCTCACACCCCTCTACACCCACCTCACACCCTCTCACACCCACCTCACACCCCTCTACACCCCTCACACCCCTACACCCACCTCACACCCCCTACACCCACCTCACACCCTCTACACCCACCTCACACCCCTCTACACCCACCTCACACCCTCTACACCCACCTCACACCCCTCTACACCCACCTCACACCCCTCTACACCCACCTCACACCCCCCTCTACACCCACCTCACACCCCTACACCCACCTCACACCCCCCTCACACCCACCTCACACCCCTCTACACCCACCTCACACCCCCCCTACACCCCACCCCCTACACCCCCACCTCCTACACCCACCTCACACCCCCTACACCCCCCCCCTACACCCCTCTACACCCCCTCTACACCCACCCACACCCTCTACACCCACTCCACACCTCTACACCCACTCCACACCTCTACACCACACCCCTACACCCACCTCACACCCCCTACACCCCACACCCCTTCTACACCCCCTTCTACACCCACCTACTTCTTGCTAACTACAAATGGCAAATCCGTCCATTATATTTTATGTACAGGATGATCGCCAGGATGAAGGTAAGCTGACAGTAAAGGTACAAGATGATGCGTAGATCACGTGCAAAAAAAAATGTATTACTATGTTGATATGTGAATTGAGTGAGTGTTTTAAAATATAGTAGTGTGGATGAATGGGTGAGTGGTGGGTGGGTGAGTGGGTGGGTGAGTGGGTGGGTGAGTGGTGGGTGAGTGGGTGGGTGGATGGGTGGGTAGATGGATGGATAGATAGAGGGATAGATTTATTCCTTTTATGTGGAAATTTAGTTTATTGAAAAGTTGAAATATTATTATTATTATTATTATTATTATTATTATTATTATTATTATTATTATTATTGTTATTGTCTTCTGTACAGATAAGACAACAGGTGCCTGAAGATAATTACCTTCCTGTCAGACGAGAAGACGGCAAGAGGCAGCTCCCGGGACCGTCTAGATGTCAGTGAGTCTGTCTGTTTGTCTCTGAATGTTCTTGTTCGTAAAGGTCTTGATTGGTGTTGTATTTTACCTTTAGTGTCGTCATATGTGGTTTAGTGACGTAATATGTGCTTTTAGTGACGTCATTTGACCTTTTAGTGACGTCATATGTGCTTTTGGTGACGTAATTTTACCTTTAGTGTCGTCATATGTGGTTTAGTGACGTAATATGTGCTTTTAGTGACGTCATTTGACCTTTTAGTGACGTCATATGTGCTTTTGGTGACGTAATTTTACCTTTAGTGTCGTCATATGTGGTTTAGTGACGTAATATGTGATTTTAGTGACGTCATTTGACCTTTAGTGACGTCATATGTGCTTTTAGTGACGTAATTTGACCTTTAGTGTCGTCATATGTGGTTTAGTGACGTAATATGTGATTTTAGTGACGTAATTTTACCTTTAGTGACGTCATATGTGCTTTTAGTGACGTAATTTTACCTTTAGTGTCGTCATATGTGTTTTAGTGACGTAATTTAGCCTTCAGTGACGTCATTTGACCTTTTAGTGACGTCATATGTGTTTTTAGTGACGTAATTTGGCCTTCAGTGACGTTATTCGTCCTAGTGACGTCATTTGACCTTTTAGTGACGTCATATGTGTTTTATTGACGTCATTGGTCCTAGTGACGTCATTTAGCCTTTCAGCGCCCCTCCTGCATCAGTAATAGTGGTCTTTTATACGCCATAATGCGCCACATTATCAAACAACAGAGGAGTGCCATTATTAGTGCCAACAACAGCGCCATAGGTGGGAGTGCCAACGAACGTCAGCTGTCAGCGGGAGGAGTGATAGCTCCCCTCTGCTGACGGTATGTTGACAGTGCCACTAACAGCTGGGTGGATGTAGTGCCACTGTTGTCCATGAGTGCCAACCCCTTCGCTATTAGTGCCACCATTACCACTACCACCACTACCACCATTACTGCTAGTTCCATCATTACTACCACCACTATCACCACCACTACCACTTTGACTACTACTACTACTATGTACTATTACCACCACCACCATTACTACTATCACCACCACCACCACCAACCACCAACCACCACCACCACCACCACCAACCAGCCACCAACCACCACCACCACCACCACCCACCAACCACCACCTTTACCCATCCTCACCACCAACCAGCCAGCCTTTACCACCACCCTCCCCCCCTAACCCCTACACCTCCCCCCAGAGCGTTGACAAAGACAGATGGGAGGCGGACGATTCATCATTACCCAACGAGACTCTCAAACTACTACTGTTGTTACTACCCCTGAAACCCCTTGTACTTCAGAAACTTTCCCCTGATACCCCCTATACCCAGAAACACCCCTTGATACCCAGAAACACCCCTTGAAAACACCCTTGATACCCCAAAACACCTTTGATACCCTTGAAACACTTTTTGATACCCCAGAACACCTTGATAGAAACACCCCCTTGATAAATTCTGTGAAACACCCCTTGATACCCCAGAAACACCCCTGATACCCTAGAAACACCCACTTATACCCCAGAACAACCCCTTAACCCCTACCCCCGGATAGATAGGAACTCCCCTGATAGACACCTGTTTATCTAAAAGGTTCCCCACCATCAACTATCCAACCTTATTAACTCCCCTAAACCCCCTTAGATCCCCCTGATAGACACCTGTTCATCTAAAAGGGCTTCTCCTCCCCTTAACCCAACCCCCCCTCCCCTTTGATAGATAAGTAACCCCTAGATACACACCTGTTCACCCCTTTAAACACACCACCTAATTGGAGTTTGATGACTGGCCTCCGTGCGCGCGTTTTTCTCTCTTACGTGAACCTTTTCCCCGCCTTTTTTTTTTTAACTACGGGTTGTGTTATGGTCGGGAGGCAAAATAGCGTGTTTGTGTGTTTTTGCCGCCAGGGGGAACCGCTTACTAATGGGTTTTTAACGAATATGAAGTGATATGTAGGAGGTTTTTAAAAAGCGTTGTTGTGTGGTTTACGAGTCTGCTATCTAAGCTGGTGTCTGTCTGTTTGTCTGTCTGTCTGTCTGTCTGTTTGTTTGTCTGTTTGTCTGTTTGTGTGTGTTCTTGTTTATCTTCTATTTGGTCTCTACCTTCTCCTTCTCTCTCTTCCTTCCCTCTCCTCACCTTCCCTCACCTCTCCTCCCCTCACCTCTCCTCCCCTCTCCTCACCTTCCCTCCCCTCTCCTCCCCTCCACCAGCCTAATTTAAATCCTCACGTATTTACAAGATTAACTCAAAACCTCTTCTGTAATTTGCATATTGACTTATTAACTTAATTTTAGTTGTCAAAAGTAGGCAACATCACTTATTTATACACTTTTCACTTACAATACTAAGACATTACAGTATTTTCCCACTTATATACATTTAAATAGCCTCTGTTTACATGGTCTGTACTTATATGTTCACTTAAATGAGGTTTGTTCACTTAAGGCTCTACTTATACACACTTAGGTGAAGTTTGTTTACTTTACGTAGATCGTGACGTCATATTACGCTGACGTCACATAGCTCTGACGTCATAGTGCTCTGACGTCATATTGATCCCACGTGATGATTGGCTTAGAAAGAGCAGAGGAATTTGACAGCCATAGAGAACAGAGGTGAAGCGATCAACAAAGATTATCTGATTATCCTGTAATTGGCAAAAATCAGATTACGTCACGGTGGGGGGAGGGAGGGGGAAGAGGAGGGGAGGGGAAGGAGTCGAGAGGGGGTTGTTGGGGTATATGACGAGGATAGATGTAGGGAGGGGGGAATTGGGGGTTGATAGAGGAAGGAGGGGGGGAAGAGTGAGAGGGAGGTTGATGTAGGGGAGAAGGGGGTTTGAAGGGGAAGAGGGGAGAGGGAGGGGAAATGGATGACAGAGGGATAAAAGGAAGAGATGGTAAAGGCAGATAAGAAAGAGGGGATGAAAGAGAAGGAGGGAGGGAGAGGGAAGATGGTTAACGTTATTAAATTACATTAAAAAAAATTACGTTTTCAGAAATTATTACAATTATTACTGGATTTTAATTTTTGTATAATATCAATAATTAATTAAACGTAAATTCTAAATTTTTACAAATAATTCTTACTAAAAACCTTAAAACAAAACAAAACAAGAATTAAAAGTTTATTAATGTTTCAGTTTTAAAGGGACTTAATTGGTTTGCCGGATAGCACTGTTTACGCCCAATTTTTCCCGCGCTTTTTGGCTAATGTTCCCCCTTGTATTTTTCCCGCCAAAACACATCAACACAACACGTATCCAGCGGCCCTGAGATACTGTATAGCTACCACAATTCCTGACCATCTATTTACAATCCCATGCTACCTACCACAATCACACCACAATCTCAAATTACTACCACACACCACCACCACCTACCACCACCTCCACCTACCATCTGCTACTACCTACCACCACCATAACCACCACAACTACAACCCACCACCTACCACCACCACCATCTATAAATCCACCATTCCTATACCTACCACAATCGCGTCCAGGGCTTTCAGACAGACAGACAGACAGACAAACACACAGACAGGCAGGCAGACAGGCAGGCAATCCATCATCCGGGGATCACAACAAAGTAGGCTTCTCCTCTCTCATTAACCAACGTGATGGTCGTTCGCTTAACTACCTATAGGCTGATAATTGGGGTGTTGTGATGGCCATTCTGGGACGGCTGCCACACCACTGGGGGCAAAGTCGAAAAGTTACAGTTTTTTGTGAGTGTGTGAGCTTTTTGTGAGTTTTTGTGTGAGTGTTTGTGAGTTTTATGTGAGTGTGTGAGTGTTTGTGAGTTTTATGTGAGTGTTTGTGAGTTTTATGTGAGTGTTTGTGAGTTTTATGTGAGTGTTTGTGAGTTTTATGTGAGTGTTTGTGAGTTTTGTGTGAGTGTTTTTATGAGTTTTTGTGCGAGTTTTGTGAGTATTGTGAGTTTTGTGAGTTTTATGTGAGTGAGTGTTTGTGAGTTTTATGTGAGTGTTTGTGAGTTTTATGTGAGTGTTTGTGAGTTTTATGTGAGTGTTTGTGAGTTTTATGTGAGTGTTTGTGAGTTTTGTGTGAGTGTTTTTATGAGTTTTTGTGCGAGTTTTGTGAGTTATTGTGAGTTTTGTCATGTATGTATGTGTTAGCTTGTTAGTGGTGGCGGATGTCTTTGTTGTCTATATGTCTGTCTGTGTCTGTCATACATATCCACAACTAACATATGAATAAATAGCACATGTAAATAGCCTCTATAGACATTGAATTATATATCAATGATGGTAAAAAAGCTATACTAAAAAGGGCATAGGAGATATATATAGACTGTAGTGAAGCAATATAGTGGTGCAATATAGTGGAGGGGTTAATGTTTCCAACTGAAGTGTATTGGTGCAGCAGTGATGATGTATTGGTGTTAATGGTGCCTGTGGGGCCGACTAGTGCTGTGCTGTGTGTGTGTGTGTGTGTGTGTGTGTGTGTGTGTGTGTGTGTGTGTGTGTGTGTGTGTGTGTGTGTGCGTGTGTGTGTGTGTGTGTGTGTGGGTGGTAGTATATAAAAAAATACCTATGCGCTTTATTATTATTATTATTACTATTATTATTATTATTATTATTATTATTATTATTATTATTATTATTATTATTAACACCAAGACAAACCACAATACTAAACCACCTTAAAAACAGTAATAAAACTAAACCCAACCAAAAAATTATAACCCCCCCGAAATAAAAAGAATAAATAAAAAATAAATAATAAATAAATTCCCCCATCAAACATTTCTCCCCTAGCAAGACGCCATGACGGGAATTATAAACAAGATCCATCAAGAAATTTCCCTAGTATCTTTTTTCTCATCCTCTTTTTAACATTTTCTCTAGGTAGACACAATTAGCTGAGGGAACTTGTTAAAAAGGTGAGGGGAGGGGGGTGAGGTGAGGGGAGGGGGGTGAGGTGAGGGGGAGGAGGTGAGGTGAGGGGGACTTTGGTTACTCAAGAAGCAATTAAAAGTTGAACGCTTCTGCTTATTAAGATTCTTGGCGACTCTCCTGCTGGTGGTGGTGGTGGGTAGAATGTTGGTCTTCCTTCCTTCCTTCATTTCCTTCCTTCCTTCATTTATTTCTTTCCCTCCTCCATTTAACTAGTTTCCCTTCCTTTCTATCCTTCCTTTCTCTCTTCCTCCTCTTTCCTTCCCTTCCTCCCTCCCTCCCTCCCTCTTTCCTTCCCTCTTTCTCTCTTCCTTATCCTTTTCTTTCTGCTAGTTCCTTCCCTCTTTCCCTCCCTCCCTCCCTCTCTTATTCTCCTTTACCAAGTTCCCTTCCGCTCCCCTCCCCACCCTTTCCCTCCCCTCCCAACCCCTTCTCTCTCCCCTCCCCACCCCTTCTCTCCCCTCCCCAGACAAGTCCTCCCCACTCTTTTTTATAGGGGAGGGAAAAGTGGGATAAGAGGGAGAGAATGAGAGAGGGAAAGGGGGAGGAAACTAACATCAACAGAGAGAGGAAGAGAGAGAGAGAAGAGGGAAGGAGAGAGGAAAAAGAGAGAGAGAGGGGGAATAAGAACGAAGAAACAAGAGATAATGAAGAAATTGTATCATTTAGTATAGAAAGGTAAATAAAGTGTGTCCCGATTCGTGCATTTTAGCTTAAACTCGTATGGGTGTGACGTGATCTTATTTTGACATGAATTTGAGTAACATGACGGTTAAACCGCATCTATACACTGTAGGTATGTTGGGGAAATAAGTCACCTCTTTGGGGAAATAAACCCATCTCTTGGGGAAATAACTCATCTCATGGGGAAATAACTCATCTCTTAGGGAATAAACTCATCTCTTGGGGAATAAACTCATCTCACCAGCAAGTGCAGCGTACTTAATATTGGAAGAACAAATACTTATAATGTATACAGCCTTAACAACATCAACCTAGAGAAGTCGACTTGTGAAAGAGACCTAGGGGTACTTGTAAGCCCGGACCTACGGCCTAGAAAACAGTGCGTTAATGTTCGAAATAAGGCAAACAGAGTATTGGGTTTTATATCTAGAAGTGTAAGTAACAAGAGTGCAGAGGTCTTATTGCAACTAAATCTTGCGCTAGTCAGGCCGCACCTCGATTATGCGGTTCAGTTCTGGTGCCCCTATTATAGAATGGATATAGATTCACTAGAGTCGGTGCAGCGAAGAATGACAAAAATGAATCCGGGACTTAGAAACCTTTCATATCAGGATATGTTAAAGAAACTTAACTTGCATTCCCCAAAGACGAAGAGTGCGGGGAGATATGATAGAAGTATTTAAGTGGGTGAAAGGAATCAATAAAGGGGATATAGATAAAGTTCTTATAATATCCGAGCAGGATAGGACTCGGAGCAACGGATTCAAGTTGGATAAGTTTAGGTTTAGGAGGGAGATAGGAAGAAACTGGTTCACAAATAGGGTGGTGGACGAGTGGAACAAGCTTAGCAACTTTGTAGTAAGTGCGGGAACTCTGGAAAGTCTCAAAAGGAGACTGGATAGATTCATGGATGATAGAGAGTGGTAGTAACTCTCGACAGGAGCTGCCATGCACAGGCCAACCGGCCTATTGCAGACTCCTTATTTTCTTATGTTCTTATGTTCTTGGGGCAATAAACTCACCTCTTGGGGAAATAGACTCACCTCTTGATCCAGTTTATTTATTTCCGTAGGTATTTGTTCACTTAATCATCACAGGAGAATGGAAAACAAAAACATTACCATCGTTCGGAAGGTAAAAATCAGCGAGGGTATTTTTTGGGTCGGGAGGGATGGAGGCAGAGAGGGAGGGACACTTGGCTTCTCACGGTGTAGACGAGTCCTCTACACCTCGCCGACAAAACCCTCACACACGGCCACACAAGCTCCACCCCTCCCTCTAAACATTTTCAAACAGCCACTTGAAATTTTAAAGTGAGTTCATAAAAGAGAGAGAAGAGGCCATGGGCAGGCGTGAGCTGAGCCGAGGCCGGGGCCACTCAGGCATGGTGGAGTGTTTGGGACGCGACCCAAGAGTGGCGCACCGCTTCACGCTGATGTTTTGTTATGGCGGGCGTTCGCTATTGGCTACCCGTCGTTTTTTTTATTAAGTTCAGGCTTTTGATAATGTAGGCATGAATAGGAGAGTTGATTATCATAACAGTGGGCTAGGTACCGTGTGACTATGTGTTAAACTGGCCAATACTGCAGTTAGCTGGACCAATCTATCGTTTTTATTGACATCGAATCACTTTTTTATATATTTATCGTCTATTAACCAGTTCTCAGTCGTTTAAAAATAATTTGTGTTTAAATTTAATTAATTTCTTTATGTATTTAGGAATATGTTACTATTTATTAACATTTTGAAGCTAATTCTAACATCTCAAGTTAAGAGACAAATTTACCGTAAGAACTTTTGAGACTCCATCTTTGTGTTGTATCTTGAGATGGTGTGGTCAGTCTCGTATCTCCTTGAAGTAATTACTGTACCTGGAGTCGAACCCTGGCTCTGAACACCATTATTCCACTTTGCCACACAGTGTACTTTGGGGTCGAACTTACGTCAAGGAGTTACCTGTTCCATCTCTTGTGTGTGTGTGTGTGTTTGTGTGTGTGTGTGTGTGTGTGTGTGTGTGGGGGGGGGGGTCACTTGTATCATTATATATACGTGTGTAAGTGTAAAGCAGAAACTAAGAGTAAAAAATGAACCGTTAAATTAACCGTCATTCATTTTAAATTTGAAAAAAAACTCGCGTATAATTTTCTTTTCAAAAGCCAATTAACCGTTAGTTCTTTTCAAAAATATAAACAAAAATAAACCGTTACATCCACCCTGAATTGGACCAACCGTTTATGATTAATTCATTAGTGAATGTTGATCTGTCAATTAGTACTGGGGGGAAAAATACGTTAACTTTATCTTTGTGCCGATTATGCCCGTATGGTCACTGCTCTGCCTGGCGAACGTGTTGACCTATCGCCTTGAAACTTTGAGAGTAGAGTCGCCAGGGGTGTATCTAGAAGCCTATTGGTTGTGGTCTAGTTTGGTCCAAGGTCACGAGGTCAAAGAGGTCAAAGGTGAGGGTATATTTTTGGGGGGTGTAATGTGATGGAATGTACACAGTAGAGTTGGGGGTCATGTCTTTGGGGGGGGGTGCGCTAGTCAGCTCTCTGTGTGTTGGGCCTGACATGATTTGGTTTGTTGACTGAATGATGGACTGACTGACTGACTAATTGGCTGACAGTAACTAATTGACTGACTCATTTGATGTTTAATTAAAAGATTGGCTGAATAAAAGACACTGACTAACTGACATACAAATTGACTGACTGAATGACCGACTTGCTGACATTATTTTAACTGATTGACTTGACTGAATGAGTGGCTGACTGGCAAAAGAAACGAGCTGGCCGCGCTGACGCAGCTTTGGACCAGCCCCAGACCACACTTGTTTTATTTCACATAAATTGACGAGAGAAAGAGGGAGAGAGAGAGAGAGTGTGTGTGTGTGTGTATGTAAAATATTAAAAAAACGCGAAAAAAAACCAAAACTCCGAAAAACAATATTAAAAAAACTAGTTCTGGCAGGAAAAAAAAAACAACAAAACACGGAGTAATACAATTCGTTGTAGCAGGGGGCCGCGCGCGTCCATTCCTGTAGCCATTTTAGCGCACGATTACATCTCTCGCTGAGTTTTAGAACAGAACATTTAAGCAAAGAAAATCCTCATCATTTGCTCGAGCGGGTCTTGAGACGGTCATCTTACCGGTGTTACGAGCCACTCTCACCCTTAAGTCCCTGCGCCACAAGGTTCATTTAATGGCGCTCGTAATAGATTCTGGGAGGAGGGGTCGTGTGTGGAGCTCCCCCTTCCCCTTCCCCTTCCCCCAGACACACGACGACGCACGGCTCTCAAGGTACCGCCGCCATTACCCTTCAATTTCACCCGAATGTTTTTTCTTTTCTCTAAATACCTGGTATGTAAAATGTGGTTAAATCCTCCTTAGATTCTTAAAGTCACGAGTCTTGAAGTGGTGAGGCTCCCTGGAGGTGTTTTAAGAGGGGGAAGGGGAAAGGGAGGGTTTATATAAAGAGCCAAATGTTACCCCCCCTTTTCCCCCCTTCTTAGGAAATATCTACTCTAGAAGGGAGATCCGGCAGGGCTGGCTAAGGGTTTCAGACGCATTTAATACGTCGTTTGTCTGCGGCAGTCTACCCCATCCCTGCCATTATGGGAGATCGGCGCTGTGATAAAAGGCGCGCACGCTAGGACGCACCACCAGCCTATAGTGCCAGGGGGGGGGGGGGCGCTCGCTAGAACACACTGTATGTAAACACACCCTCAAGTCTTTTAACTCAAATACGTGTTTTTTTTGTCAATAAGGAAAATAAAACCAAAATACCGATTAAAAAAAAATTTAAAAATCCATGAATAATATTTTAAAATTCCTATAAAAATCGTAAGTTTTGTGTAATATAAATAAATTGATTCTCAAAAAAAATTGTCCTAAGTTTTATTTTTCTCGTGAGTCAAGATGGCGTCAGATTTACACTGAGACCATACACACACAGACACAGACACACAGACACAGACACAGAGACACAGACAGAGGCAGAATGTACACCAGAAAGAGAAATAAGAAAGGAGAATTAATGAAACAGACAAAGGTGGGGAGGAGATAATATAAAGAAAGGAAGAACAAGAAAAAACGATAATAACAAGCAAGGGGTGAGGGGAAAATACAAAGAGAATAAGAGGAAAGATGTAGATAGGAGAGAGAGAGAGAGGGAGAGAGAGAGAGAGAGGGAGAGAGAGAGGTGAGTGGATGAAAGAGGGAAGAGGAGAAACTCAATAAAGGGAAGACGGGAGATAAAGAATTAATGAGAAGATTAAGACAGGGGTTAAGAGAAGGAGAGAATGAGACGAGAACACAGAGGAATAAACAGAGTGGATGAGAGAACAGGGAATAAAGAGGTGTATAGGAGAACATAAGAGAGTGTGGATGGTAGAGATGTAACATAGAAGGATAAACACGAGACAAGAAACAGGAGAATAACTCAGTGGATAGAAGAATAGGGATAAACAGAGTGGATAGGAGAACAGGGAATAAAGAGGTGCATAGGAGAATTTGGGATAATAATGATGGTAGACAGGAGGACATAGAATAATAATAAATATGGTGGATAGGAAAATAAGGGAATAAAGATGGGGTAAAGGGAAAATAAGAATAAAGGTAATGAATAGGGAAATATAGAGAAGGAACAAAATAAATAATCCCTCTCTCTCTCCCTCCTGTCACCCCTCTTTCCCTCTCCCTCACCCCCTCTCTCTTTTCCTCACCCCCTATCCCACTCTAAACACACACAACCTCCCTCACACACCCATCCCTTCCCCTCCCTCCCTCTCTCATTTCCCTTTTCTCCCTCCCCTCCCTACTCACCCCTCACCTCCCCCTCACTCACCTCCCTTTCCCCTCCTCAACGTCTACCAAACCCAGATCATTTGTGGTAGGTTAGGTTAGGTCAGGTCAGGTCAGGTTAGGTTAGATTAGGTCAGGTTAGGTTAATGAAGTAACTAAGCCCTAACCCACAAGACACTCAAGCCAAGGTCGGGATTATCACCTAAGTCGCCCGCTGGTAAACTTTTTCACTGTCTTTACCTGTGGTTGTGGCTTCGAACCTTCCTCCCCCCCTCCCACCCCCAGTCAACACACACCCACACCTGGAGATGAGACACGTGCGTTTATTTCACCTGTAGATTAAACACCCCTGACCTGACCTGACCTGACCCAACGCAACGCAATCTTCCCCAGGTAACTTTACAGGTGTTTCAATCTTCAGGTGACCCAGGTTTTAGGGTTTATGTGACCCCTGGCTATGGCTTCGACTTGGCTTCAACTCGAACACCACCTAAGACAAACACCTCGGTGCCTTTAATCCTTGTGTGTTGAAGAGGCCGGCCAGCTGAAAACAATATTTAATGTAATTTTGACTGAATCGTGTGACTTTTTTTTTGGGGGGGGGTGGGGGGAGGAGGGGTGCCTTTTGGAAGTATTTGTTGATTATTAATACTACCACTACTACTACAATCGGAATTACCACAATTACTACTACTACTACTATCACCTCCACCACCAATATCACCATACGCTACCACGATATCCAACCAACACCACCACCATCACCACTACCACCATCACCACTACCACCATCACCATCACCATCACCACCATCACCACTACCACCATCACCACTACCACTATCACCACCACACACCACTATTATTCCCTCCCTCAGTATATATCAATAATCATCGTGTGTATATCTTCCACACCTGTCTGTCTGTCTGTCTGTTTGTCTGCAAGAATTCCACGCACACACACACACCTGACAACCCTACCACCACACGCCTACACTGCTGCCACACCTGTCAAGCCATATACCACACCTGTGTCTGTCTGTCTGTCTGTCTGTCTGTCTGTCTGTCTGTCTGTCATCAAACATCCACAAGCTACCTGTCAATATATATTCACACACACACACACACACACACATGCTGTCACCACGTCTATATACCGCGCCCTCAGCCACGCCTACCGCGCCTTGCCACGCCTGCCAGCCACGCCGGTAATGGATGATGATACCGGCGGTGATAACTTATGCAGATGAGGCGTCAGAGGGCCTCCTACAGCGCCACCGTCAGGGTTTATTGGAGACGTTATTAAGCGAGGGAGACTCATGTTGGATTAGCTTGCCCTTATGACAAGCTCCTGCCCCTCCTGCCCTCCTACCATCCTACCTCCTATCCTCCCCACCTCCCCACCCCACCACCCCACCCCACTCCCACCCCCATCCCTCCCCACCACCCCACCCCACCAACTCCCCACCCCAACCTCCCGCCCCCACCACCCTACCACCTCCCCTACTCCCCTCCTCCCACCTCCCACCTCCCACCCTCCCACCCCCACCCTCCCACCTCCCACCTCCCTCCCACCCTCCCTGCCTCCCACCTCCTCCCACCTCCCACCTCCCTCCTCCCAACTCCCATCCCCACCAACCTCCCAACCTCAATCCCCACCTCCCCTCCTCCTCCTCCCTACCCTCCCACCTCCTACTATCCTCCGACCTCCTCCTCACCCTCCTCCCTTCCCTCGTACCCCTCCCTTCTCCTTCCCTCCTTCCTCCTCCTTCCTCTCACCCCCTCCCCCTCTCTCTCCTTCCCTCTCCTACCTCCTCTTCTGCCGTCTTTCTCCTCTTCCTTCCCCCCCCTGTTGCCTTTCATCTACGTCTTCCTCCTCGGTCTTCTTCCTCCTCCTCCTTTTTATCTTTCCTCCCTCTTCCCCCTTCCTTCTGGGTCGTCAGCAGGTGTTGTCTCTCTCTCTCTCTCTCCTCCCTCCTTCCTCCCCACACCCCTCTCCTCTCTCCCCCTCCCCTCCACACCCCTCTCCCCCTCTCCTCCCTCCACACCCCCTCCTCTCCCCCCCCCTCCCCACACCCCCCCTCTCCCCCCTCCACACCCCTCTCCCTCCCCCTCCTCCACACCCCTCTCTCCCCCTCCCCCACACCCCCTCCCTCTCCCCTCCCCACACCCCCTCCTCTCTCCCCCCTCCCCACACCCCCTCTCCCTCTCCCCTCCCCCTCCCCCACACCCCCTCCTCTCCCCTCCTCCACCCCTCTCTCCTCCCCCTCCTCCACACCCCTCTCCCCTCTCCCCCTCCTCCACACCCCCTCTCCTCTCCCCTCCTCCACACCCCCCCCTCCCCCCTCCCCACACCCCCTCTCCCTCTCCCCCCCTCCACACCCCTCTCTCCCCTCCCCCACACCTCCCCCTCCCTCCACACCCCCTCCTCCTCCACACCCCCTCCTCTCCCCTCCACCTCTCTCCTCACTCACCCCGGCTGGCCCACTAAAGATAAATAAATGGGTAAGGGTAACTGTCTTCCTCACTGGCAGGATTAGGCCCTCGCGACCTGACATACCCCCTGCCGATCTTCTCCCTCTCACCCTCCCTTCCTCCCTCTCATCCCCCTTCACCCCCCTCCTCTCTCTCACACACACACCCCCTCCCTCTCACCCGTCTCTCACTCGCCACCACTAGCCACCAACCTCTCTCACCAGCTACACTACTCCCCCCTCTCACTCGCCATACTCACTCTCGCCCCTCTCCCTCGCCACTCTCCCTCTCACCGCTTTCACACTATCGTTTCTCTCCTGTGAGTTAGTTTCCATTATAAACTCTCCCTTCCACTCACCTCCCACTCACTCACCACCACCTCCTCTACTCAAAGGTTAAGTCATTATACTGAAGGGGTTATCTCACCTCTCATTAACTACTTTCCACCACACCATTACTTTCCACCTACCATTGTCCCTCCCATTGTCTCTTCCATGGCAACCCTTCCCATGGCCATCGTGTGGTGTATGGTGCTGTAATCCCATGATGACATAGTGCTGGGGCCGGATTACTGGTGCTGGGGCCGGATTACTGGTGCTGGGGCCGGATTACTGGTGCTGGGGCCGGATTACTGAGGCTGGGGGCTGATTGCTAGTGGGGCAGGATTACTAGTGGTGGGGGCAGGATTACTGGTGCTGGGAGCAGGATTACTAGTGCTGGAGGCGGATTACTGGTGCTGGGGCCGGATTACTGGAGCTGGAGCAGGATTACTAGTATTGGGGGCCGGATTACTGGTACTGGGCCTGATTACTAGTACTGGGGGCAGGATTACTGGTGTTTGGGCGGATTACTGGTTCTGGACGGATTACTGGTGCTGGGGATTTATTGAGATAAGGGGATGCCAGTCAGTGAACGTCGCCCGGTTGTCTGAAGGGATTTACCTTGTGTTTTAGGGTGGAGGGGTAGAGGGTGTGGAAGAGGGTGGGGGAGGTGTATGTTGGATGGGTGTGTGTTTGGGACAGGTAGGGGAGGTGTGGGAGAGGTTGGATGTGGGTGGGTTGGTGTAAGGGATGGTGGGAGAGGCGGGTGTGGGAAAGGGCGAGGAGGGGAAAGCAGGGTGGGTGGGAGATGTTTTGAAGAGGTATTGGTACCAACCCCTATTAAAACTAGCTCCTATTAGAAGCTTTAAGTATACGTCACTATTAAAACTAGCTCCTATTGAAGATATCAGTATCCGTCCCTATTAAAACTAGCTCCTATTAGAAAATATCAGTATCCGTCCCTATTAAAACTAGCTCCTATTAGAAAATATCAGTATCCGTCCCTATTAAAACTAGTCTCTATTAGAAGATATCAGTATCCGTCCTTATTAAAACTAGCCCTATAGAAAAAATATCAGTATCCGTCCCTATTAAAACTAGCTCCATTAGAACCTAACACTATCCGCCACTATTCAAACTATTAGAGCCTATTAGCACAGAGGACGCCTATTAAACCCAGCTCCATACCCAGCCCACCCCCTCACCCTAAGGAACCTCACGTGACGTCATCAACACAACACTGAGTCCTGTCCCTTATCCCAGCTTAGTAGTCGTAACAACACCCCTGACGAGCCCTTGAGGGTGAGGGGCAGCCCTTAGGTGTGAGGGGGTGAGTAAGGGGAGGGAGGGAGGGGAGGTAGAAATGGGAAGGAGGAGAGGGGAAGAAGTGGAATTGGGGTCTCAGTTCTAAAGGGCCCCAGTTCAATAGGCCCCAGTTCCCAATAGGCCCCACAGGCCCCAGTTCTAATAGACCCCAGTCTCAATAGACCCCGGTTCTAATAGGCCCCAGTTCTAACCCCAGTTCCCAGAGGGCCCCAGTTCTAATAGGCCCCAGTCTCAATAGGCCTCAGTTCCAATAGGCCCCAGTTCTAATAGGCCCCAGTCTCTAGGCCCCAGTTCTAATAGGACCGAAATATGATGCTTATGTTAGGGTTTAGTTAGAGCCCATTTGACTACACACACACACACACACACACACCACACACACACACACACACACACACACACACACACACACACACACACACACACACACACACACACACACAGTAAAATAAATAAAACAAACACACGCATTTCCATCACTCGTTCCAAACACGATATAAAAATAACCAACAAAAACAGACAAAAAAAACACACACAAACACGAAAATAAAACAGAGGGAAAAAACAGTAGGCGGTTCTACTCTGTTTGGGATGAAAATAAAACAGGGAAGGAGAGAAAAATGTGATAAATAAGTAAATAAAAGAGATGGGGGAAAAGGTGTGATTCCATGGTATATATACTTCTAGGTAGGGTAGGGACTGAGGTGTAATGGCGTCATGAACCATTTTAATTCTGGCGTTAATTTTGTATTGTATGTTGGTGCTGGTAATGTGTTTCACTTTCTCTCTCACTTCTCTCACTTCTCCCACCTCTCCCTCACTTCTCCCTGCATCACCTCCTCACCTCATGTCATTCTCCTCCTCCCGTCTCCCTCTCCTCACCTCCCCTCTCACCTCTCCTCTCTCACCTCTACCCTCTCATCTCCCCTCACCTCTTCTCTCCTCTCACCCCACCTCCTCACCTCACCCACCTCACCTCTCACCACCTCCTCCCTCCCTCCTGTCCTCCCTGTCGCATCACCCTCCAACCTCCTCCCGTTCCCACTCTCTCTCTCTCACATTTCACCCTCTCTCCTCTCCCCCACTCCGTTCACAGCAAACAGTGTGTCCAGTACGACAAAATGGATGATTTTTCTACCCGGTTCCAACTTTTATAGAAAATTGTTTTTATCTAACACGAAAATAAATATATATCCATACATACATACATACATACATACATACATACATACATACATCACGCACACATAAACACTAATCTACTCATGTACGTTAAGTGTATGCTGACTTAACAAGCATTTGCGGTTTGTGTAAAAAATAACACACACACACACACACACACACACACACACACACACACACACACACACACACACACACACACACACACACACACACACACACACAACACCAAACAAGGAAAAAAAACACAAATTATACGAACACGAACAAAACCACAACAAAATCTACCTGCAGCATCCAGGAAAAAACACCACCAACACCTCAAAATGTCAACAAAAACACCCGCCATCTTGGTTACCATAGCAACACAGAGTCACCAAGTAGCCATTTACCCCGAAAATTAAAAACTTATAAAAAAAAAATCACTAAAAAAAAACACAAAAACACCGATTGTGGGAGATAATTGTTGTTTTTTGTGGTGGTGTAGTCGAGGTCGGACGCCGCCTGGTGCAGCTTGCTGGTAATCGTGTAAAATGGAATATTAAATAGCACGTGAGGGTGGAAAATGGGGATTACCACCCAAGGTAAATAATCACGCACTGGCAACCCTCCCTCTCCTCTCCCTCTCTCTCTCTCCTCTCCCTCTCTCTCTTTGTTTTATACCAAGCGTCGGACCCTATTGTGTTACTTTTAATGTTGTGATGTTATTTACCTTAATGGTGTTACTTGAGTGTTACCTTAGTGTTACCTTAATGACGTGTTACCTTAGTGTTACCTTAATGACGTGTTACCTTAGTGTTACCTTAATAACGTGTTACCTTACTGTTACCTTAATGACGTGTTACCTTAGTGTTACCTTAATAACGTGTTACCTTAATGACGTGTTCCCTTAATGTTGTGTTGTGTTACTTTTAATATTATGATGTTACCTTACCTTAATGGTGTTACTTGAGTGTTACCTTAATGACATATTACCGTACTGTTACCTTAATGACTTATTACTTAATCTAAGGTAAGTTGTTCCCCGTGTCACCATAATCACCTACCATTAGGACCCCAAATTTAAGGTAATTTAGGACTACATTACCTTTAAGGGTCAAATCAGGTGAAAAAAATCCTAAAATGAATCCCTTTTTTTTGCCAGATTTTAAGCGAGAACACGAACAGTCGATGAGAGCGGATTTTAGACCACTTTAGGGTCCAGGGTTGGCTTTAAATCGGGTAATCGGGAGGCAGATTTTGTTTTTGAGGGATCAGGGGGTGAGGGGGGGTCAGGAGGGGTCAGGAGGGGTCAGGAGGGGTCTTGGTTTAGCAGTGATACAATAGTGAACTTGGTCTCGCTCTAATATGCGCTGCCTGACGCTCAATATTTTTATTACGTTTGTGCAATAATAATAAAAATAATAATAATAATAATAACAATAAAAATAATAATAATAAAAATAATAATAATAAAAATAATAATAATAATGATAATGATAATAATAATAATAATAATAATAATAATAATAATAATAAGCAGGTGTTATAGCTCATTAATACCTGGTCGTAAAGGTGTTATCATTAGAAGGTGTTTTACAGGTGTTATCTTGAGGTAATAACTCCGTTTATCTGGAAGAGATCGAGATAACAACCCTCCCTCCCTTTACCCCCCCCCTCCCTCACCCCTTCCTCCTCTCTCACCTTCACCCCCTTCATCTCTACCCTTCTCACCTCTACCCCCTCCTTCCCTTCACCCCTTTCACTCTCCATCACCCCTCTCACCCTCCTCACCTCTCACCCTCCTCACCTCTCACCCTCCTCACCTCTCACCCTCCTCCCCCTCACCTCTCACCCCTCACCCCTCTTCCCTGGTGAGGTCGTTTTAATTCATATTATGTTCACGTGTTATCAGTTCTTGGAAACAAATAACCTGTTGTAGATAAGATGTGTGTGTGTGTGTGTGTGTGTGCGCGCATGTGTGTGTGTGTGTGTAAAAAAGTCGCCATAGACTCATACACAAACCAGTTACCCCATCAACTCTCCCTTCCTCTCCCCCTTCCCCACCTTCCATCTCCCCTTTTCCCCTTTCATCCATCCCCCCTCCCCTTACCCCTAATGACAGTAATTCCTCCATTCACCGCAGCGTCGGACACTGGCGCTGCGATCGTTAAACAACACCTCCATCACAATAAAGCCCATATGCTTCTTCCCGAGCCTCATTTGTCTGCAAGTGTTCGTAAACAAACCCATTGCCAACTAGTGAATATTATCTCTCGCGCTATGTTATACTTCGGGAGTTTCCTGTCTCAGTTTACCTTCGTCTCCGTGACCAAAACAAAGTTGATATTTACGTTTGATGTGTATAGAGAGAGGTTAAATAAAAGGAGATGGGGTAAATGTGGATAAAAATGGTGAAAGAGGGTGAATAAAGGAGAGAATTGATGAGGTGTTGATGTAAAAGGCGTGAGATAGAGGTGATAAATTTGGATTAAGTTGAAAATGATGATGGGAAGGAATTAGAATAGACATGACGAATAGAAGACGATATAAAAAAAAGATGTAATAAAAATGGAATAAGACAAACTGTGATGATAAAGTAGGGAAATTAAGAAAATACATACGAATTAATGGAAAATTGACAAAAAAGAAGGAAGAGACGCAATGAATAAAGCAAGAATAAGTAGAAGAGAAGAAAAACAAGTAAATTAGACAAAATAAAGACGAAGAACAGATATAAAAGTAAATAAATAAAGTAATAGAGTTTAAAGAAAGGAAAGAATTGGCAACATTTGGAGAAGTGTCAAAATGCTGATGAATTGAGCACTTAGTGATGATAGCGGGGTGAGGGGAAGGGGAGGGGAGAGGGAGGGGTGAAGGTGAGGGAGGAGGGGTGAGTGAGGGAAGAGAAGGGGTGAAGGAAAAGGAGGTGAGGGGGAAGAAAGAGTGAAGGGAATGAAGGAAGGGTGAGGAGAGATGCTGAGATTAAGGGGAAGGGGCGTAGGGGAAGGAGGAGGGACAGGGAGAAGGGGGGTGTTTATAGAAAGAAGATAAGCAAGAGGAGGAAGTAAGGAAGGGGAAAGACAATAGAAGGGGATGGAGGGGCAGATGGAGGAAGGAGGGAAGGAGGAGGAGGGGCAGTTTGGAGGGAGGAATGGGCAGCTGGAGGGAGGAGGGAACAGCTGGGGAAGAAGGAATGGAGGAGGAGGGAGGAGTTCAATTTGGAGGGGCGAGGGAGGAGAAAACAGATGGAGGAGAGAGGAGGGAGGAGCAGGTGGAGAGAGAGAGGAGAGGGAAGAGAGGTAAAGGCGAGAGGGAGACCAGGGAGAGGAGGGACCTTTAAGCACCTATTGTAAAACTTAGAGGAGGGAGGGAGGAGGAGGGTCGTCCTCCCTCCCCCCTCCCTCCCCCACACACTCTTAACTTGTAAATTATTATGATGGTGGCTGTGCTATATCCGGAATCGATTACACTTTATGGTAGAGGCTGTGTTTACTTTATGGTGATGATGGTGATGATGATGTGAGGGGAGAGGGTGTGATGGTGAGGTGTGATGAGAGAGGGGTGTGATGATGAGGTGTGATGGTGAGGGTGTGATGGTGAGGGAGAGGGGTGTTATGGTGAGGGAGAGGGGTGTGATGGTGAGGGGAGGGTGTGATGGTGAGGGTGTGATGGTGATGATGATGATGATGATGATGACTGGCTGACTGATTTTCTTTAGGATAGTGAATAGTGACCATTAATAAATAAATCTATGACTACCACACACACACACACACACACACACACACACACACACACACACACACACACACACACACACACACACACACACACACACACACACACACACACACACACACACACACACACACACACACACACACACACACACACACACACACACACACACACACACACACACACACACACACACACACACACACACACACACACACTGCATCCACCTAAGAATCTTTTCGATATTGAAGTACACAAGTTTACGAGGTGTGATTTACAGTATGTGGGCGTGATTTACTACATGAGGGCGTGATTTACTCTATGTGGGCGTGATTTACAGTATGTGGGCGTGATTTACTACATGAGGGCGTGATTTACTCTATGTGGGCGTGATTTACAGTATGTGGACGTGATTTACTACATGAGGGCGTGATTTACTCTATGTGGGCGTGATTTACAGTATGTGGGCGTGATTTACTACATGAGGGCGTGATTTACTACATGAGGGCGTGATTTACTAGTGATTTACGTGATTTACAGTATGTAGGCGTGATTTACAGTATGTGGGCGTGATTTACTACATGAGGGCGTGATTTGGTCTACCTCCTCAGAGCATTCTTACGTGGCTATCAAGGGAAGATAATGCATATTGTTATTTATTGACTTAATAGAGGTCTTGTATGCAAATTAGGTTAGGTTAGGTTAGGTGTATATTAACGAGAATATAAATATCCCCCTCCTCCCTCCCTCACCTCATTCACTCCTCATCCCCCTCCACCACTCAATCTACCTACCCCTAACCTAACCACCCCTTCCCACCTTCCTTTTAACCACCCCTTTATTTTATTATCTTTCCCTATCCCTTTACCCTTCTCACCTCTCAACCCCCTCACCCCCCACTCACCCCACCCCACTCACCCCACCCCCACCACCCACTCACCCCCTCACCCCACCCCTCACCCCACCTCACCCCTCTCACCCCACCCCACTCACCCCTCCACCCCACCCCCTCACCCCCACTCACCCCTCCCTCTCACCCTTCTCACCCCTTCTCACCCCTCTCAACCCCCCACTCCACCCCACCCCTCATCCCTCTCACTAAACAAATGATGCTTGGGGAAGGTTCACAGTCCGAATCAATTTAATTAACATACAATTAATAGGTTTGAGTAAGG
>NW_024755055.1:950921-1010921 GCF_018991925.1 Homarus americanus | reverse complement strand
TTTTATTCATTATTGTAGGATTATTCATTTGTTATAACTTACCTGGATGTTATCATTATCATTATTGTCATTGTTGGTCATCGTAGCTTCTCAGTTGTTCTTGCCTGTTGTTCATTGTTCTTATTCATTATTCTGGTTTGTTCATTCTCCCAGATGTTTTGTATTTCCTTCTGGCCATAACAGCTTTCAATTGCATTCATCTTTCTCAGTCTCTGCCTTCATCTGTTCCTTCCTTCCTTCCTTCCTTCTTTCACAGTTTGTAATTTCATTCCTCTATCCTAGTCTCTACCTTTAATATTTTTTTTTCTTCTATCCGCACAAACAACTATCCACACTGGGTTAAAATTGGATACATGTGGATAGAGAAGGACGTACTCGGCCCCCTCACCCACCCCAAGATCACGCGCACACACACACACACACACACACGCAGAATGATATACAGACACAGACACACTTACACAGGCAGACAGACACACAGACACACTTACACAGGCAGAAAGACAGACAGACAGACGCACAGGCACACTTACACAGGCAGAAAGACAGACAGACAGACACACAGACACACTTACACAGGCAGACAGACACACAGACACACTTACACAGGCAGACAGACACACAGACAGACAATAAAAGGGTTAAATAAAATCCACCATTAAGGAAATTGTTCACTTTTATTAAACCATGATACACTGATACATAATTCAGACATTCAAATGGTTCTAGAGCCCCGACACTTAGTAATGGTCTATACATTGAGGGAATACAGTGTTATTTACACCTTGAGTTTATAATCATATGGTATTGGAATGTACAGTTAGAACACACGAGGAAAATTGCGCGCGCTACGTGACGTCATGGTTTTCACACGCTAGGTAAACAAAAAAAAATTTTCCCGTGGGTGGTGACGTCACAGTAGTCATATGTTTGGTAAACAAAACCCGTGGGTGGTGACGTCACAGTAGTCATATGTTTGGTTAATAAAACCCGTGGGTGGTGACGTCACAGTAGCTATACGTTTGGTAAACAAAACCCGTGGGTGGTGACGTCACAGTAGCCACAGGACAAGTAAACAAAACCCCTCCCATGGGCCAGATGACGTCACTACCGACACACCATTGTTTTCTCTGCAGCGTCCAATGACAATCGAGTATTTCTCGCTTGCTCGCCGGCTTAACCAATAGGAAATTTTTTTTTTCATTTTTTTTTATTATAAAGACCCATTAATGTGGTATGTACAGTATATAACGCACTCACAGGTATACAGGAAATAGGTGTTGTTTCAATGGTTTTACTGAGAAGAAATAATTTTGTAAAACTCGAAAAAAAACAGATTTTGTGTTTTTTTCCTTCTTTGCAGAAAAATCAGTTTCTTTAATTAGAAAAAACATAGAGTTCATATATATATAAAAGTTGTTTTATAATGCAAAATAAATTAGTATTTTGTAAATTATAACAACAAAACGCACATCATTTGCATACGTGTTTTAAAGTGTAAAAAAAATCAGTGTTTTTTGTAAATTCAACTCCAAAGGTAATTAAACTATTGACTACCGTAAATAAATGTAATTAACGCTTCATAATTAAGTTAAATTAACATAGTACACATTGTTAACTTTAACCCGAGTTGAGTAATGATAATTGTCTACCTGTCAATAGTATATAGTAATTAATTTTTTTATAACAGGTGAATTAAGTGAGGTTAATGAGATGACTTAATCCGTAGGTGGGATTACAGGTAAATTAATCCTTACTTATAAATAATAGTTTAATTAATCCCTGTGTGTGGCTTAAGAATAAATCCCTTTTACCTGAATGATTAATCCGGGTTTGTCAAATATAAATCCACATGAGGGAGAAATTAATCCGCCTGTGACTGTAAAGTAAATCCATCCATGTGTAAAAATAAATCCACCTTGATAAGTAGAGTTAATCCACATACGTAAATGCAATAAATCCAGGTGGTAAATTAAATCCACCTGATGTGTAAGTTAGTCCCCAGGTGTACAAATCAGATTAATCCCGTCGTGGACTCCAAGGCTAAAAAAATAAGATTAATCCACAACTGTAAAGGAGATTAATCCAAGGACATAGTGAGTAACAAAGGGGGGGAGGGGGATTTATGTGACTCAGAAAATCCCCTTATATGTATACCTTGTGGATTTATATATTTCAATGGTTTATATTGATCTATATACAAGAAAGGGATTATATATACATTTTGTGTATATCAACTATATACATTGTAACTAATGTTTATTATTAAAGTAAAGGGGAGGATTAAATTAGGTCGATACATTTGTTTATATATATATATATATAAATTACTTGTTTATATTGTGTTCTTTGTAATGTATATGGAAATTTATATAAACAAGTGGGTTTGTTTGTTTGTTTGTCACGTAATGTTTTTGTTTTTCACAGACGAAATCAGTGGGCTCTCTCTCTCTCTCTCTCTCTCTCTCTCTCTCTCTCTCTCTCTCTCTCTCTCTCTCTCTCTCTCTCTCTCAACATGTATCGTCTTTAACCAGAATGTGTTGATGTGGACTTGAGAGAGGGGGTACTGACAGAGCCTTGATGGGGCCTTGAATTAGACTTAATGGGGGTTGAAGAGGGTCTTAATAGGGGTCGAATTACTCTTGATTGGGGGAGGGGGTGATGGGGTGTTGATGAGGGAGGGGACAGTTGAAGGGGGTGTAATAAATCAATGACCTATGGACCATCATCTGAATTGAAGGGGAAGGAAAAATATCGCCCCCTTGACGTGGTGGAAATGCCAGAGAAATTGTAACAGAGAACCAATTAGATCACCTGAAGATTAGACACCCCCTCTAGTTTAGTTTATCTGGTGATTAGGTGTTCTAACGCTACCTTGGGTTGTTAGGGTAGCGTATGATTAGGTTAGGTTAGGGTACTGTAGTTTTGGTTAGGGTACCGTTAGGTTAGGTAAGGAAATTGGGGTAGGTTAGGTTAGGTTAGGTAAGGAAATTGGGGTAGGTTAGGTTAGGTTAGGTTAGCTTCAGGGTGTCTGATCATCAGGTGACCCGGGTTAAGTTGACCACCTGTGCCCAAGAGATTTGACACCACACCCAAATCTGTGACCTTTCCCTCAGTGGGTCAGATTTCACGCTTGGTGGAGATTTTTAAGAGCGAAATCTGTTGTGTTTTGGTCTCGTAATCTGTCTTTGTTTATGTGGACTGATTAGAATTGAAGGATTTGTTGATCTAATCTGTATTTGGTAATGGGGGCTGATTGGAATCTTGTCTTGGGGGTCTGTGTGAAAGATTGGGTATCGTAACCTGTATTTGTTTACGTGGGTCGATTGGGATTGAAGGGTTGTGCAGTGTAATCCGCCTTTGTTGATGTGGATTGATTGGAAGTGAAGGATTGACGAGAGTAAATCCACCATTACCGCCACTGAATGATGAAATGTAAAGGATTCAGTCAAATAAATCCCCCTGTAGCGAATACAAAATAATAGCTATGTAATAAATCCCTTATGTTAGGGATTTAACCACGAATGAAAACAAAATCCAACGTTATTGAACGATCTGGACGCGTAATAAAAAAACTCTGTTCGATTTTTTTACAGAACACAAATCGATTAAAACTGATTGGAAATTTGAATGAGTTTCGAACACCAAGATGATTTGGGATTGGGTTTAAAGTTTATAGGACTGATTGGAAAGATTGGAAGTGATTCGTGATTTATATGGTGTTGTTTTATATGTGGAGGGTTAATGTAAGGTGGTATTGGGGTCGTGTTGTATAGGTCACTGGGGAGGTGTCGTAGGCTTGGGTGTGTGACGCTAAGACAACATCGCCAACACATTGAATAAAATCTCGTCTGGTGAACTTCCTCCACACACACACACACTTTATCGTCAGACGGAACATTCGCCTACCTTCTGCTTACCGTGGCGCTGGTATTAAGGGTGGAGGAGGTTTGAGGGTGACTTAGGCGTCGAGGTCGAGCTTCTGTGGATGGTGGAGGACGAGGTGTTTGAGGTGGAGTCTCTGTGACGAGAGGAGTATTTTACAGATGGGGGGGGGGAGGAGACAGTTCAGCAGCTCACCACCAGAGGGCCAAGGGGAGGGGGCGACAGTTCAGCAGCTCACCACCAGAGGGTCAAGGGGGAGGGGCATCACTTTAGCAGCTCACCACCAGAGGGCCAAGTCCCTTTCTAGGCGGGGGCGTTACGCGATGACAGTATTCATGCAGGAGAATTTGTCTGTGGGTCCCGCGGTGGTGAAGAAGGCGTTGTTGTCAGGGGCGGGAGGTGACCGTGTGTCTGTACCACCGCTGGAGTAGGAGAAGGCCGGGGAGTGGGACTTGGCCTTGAGGCGGAGCGAGGCGATGGAGGAGGACATGGAAGAGGTCTGATCACGGTAGACGTAGGGAGGCGTTGGGGCCGGGTAGGGGCAGGGGGCGGCACTAGACCCCAGAGACGATGACATACTCGTAGGCATCAAGTTAGCCGACCCACCCATACTCTGTGTAGGCGTCTGGAAGCAATTAATGGGCGACATGGCTGAGGGCTGTTGACTCATTAATGGGTTCATATTGACGCCATTAAACCCCCAAGTGAAGCTCTTTGCCCCCAGGGGAGGAGGTGTCACTTTAGCCCAGTTGTTGTAGGAGTAGCCGGAGTATAGACCATCGTCAGGCCAGGCTAGACCATTGAGCTGGGCGCCCCATCCACCCTTAAGGTCCCCTGGCATACCGGCGGTCATGGCGTGTCTCTCACGTTTCCGCCACTTAGCCCGACGATTCTTGAACCAGATCTGTGAGAGGGAGAACCACGCGTTAGTTGGGTCTCCTCTGACGTAGTTGGACACAGGTAGGACATGGGGGTAATTAGGCCCCATGTAGGAGATGTATAAATGGACATAGGCACAACACCGGGTACTTGGACACTGGTATAGGACATGGGTAAGTAGACACAAACGACACACACACACACACACACACACACACACACGTACACACACAGCGAAGTAACAGACAGACAGAGTTCAAGCTTGATGAATGCGTATCTCCATCATTGTGATTGCAGCTTAAGCGCTCATCCATCGTGTGTCTCCGCTAAGCTTACCAAACAAGCGTAAATCATGTAGGGAATACTGCGCCAACATTCTAAATACTGTCCACCACCTGCTGCCCACACACACACACACATAGTTATCTTAAGTAACGTAGGATATCGTAAATATTTCCCTTAACATATATCTAAACACGTAGAGATATCACCTAGCAACCATAACATGAAGTAAAGGGGATACTAATATAAACATCTTTTACCGTAGTATCTGTCGCATCCCTCAGAAAGTCATATACCATCGAGCACAAAGATAATCCCAGGAGTACCCATATATAAAGGTCAATAGGGTGTACTAATATAAACTTTATCTATCATACACTCAGTCGCACACCTTCAGAAACACTCAAGCACGTCTCAAAGTCCTTTACATAACACACAAACGCCATTCAGAGCCCCTTGGAGGGATTTTTAGGGGGCACTAATGTAAACTTATTCTACCATGCTATTTGTCGCACCCCATACACTTACCCTAACTTGGGCCTCCTTTAGGTTCAACCATAGGGCGATCTCCTCCCTGGCGCTGAGGTCAGGATATCTGTTGGAGAGATGAATGATATTAGTAACGAAATAGAGATATAGATAAAGCGAGAGAGAAATAGAGTGAGAGAGAGAGAGTGAGGAAGGGAGGGGAGGGAGGGAGGAGAAATGCGCGGGTATAAATCACTCGAGGAGATTAATTACTCCTACAGCCAAGGATCGAGTTCATTGCTAATTGTATTACTTCTTTTATTAGTATTATTTTCCTTCCTTGTGTCACTTTTCTTTCTCTGTTTTTTCTTTATTTATCGTATTTTTTATTAAAGGAGTTCTATGTATCTTTATCTTACTGGAGAAGTTAATGTATAGAAAAGAATGAACGAAAATATATGGTGACACTTGCTTGCTATTGGGTGGAGTTGTCATGGTCTCCTGAAGGTGAAACATAACCACCTGAGTTAAGAGGAGGGATAGTCACCTTAGTTACCTTGTTCCTGATGAAGGTGGCCTCTAGTAGGTGAAGCCAAGACTCACCTGTCACTGGCCTCTAACAGGTGAACTAAGACTGTTCCTAGCCCCCAGCAGGTGAAGTCAAGACTCACCTGTTCCTGGCGAAGGTGGCCTCCAGCTCCTGCAGCTGCTGAGAGGTGAAGTGAGTCCTTTGTCGTCGTTGTCGCTTCTTCTTGTTCTTGTCGTCGTCAGACTCTGTAGAACACGACTGTGAGGGCTTCTCCCCTCCGTCTGTAGTGAGAGAGAGTATGTTAGTATACTGTGGTGGCATACTGTGGTGGTATACTGTGGTGGTATACTGTGGTGGTATACTAGGAACTATGCCACTTGAGTATACCACCATGATATAACTTCATCCTCAAGTATACCCATAGCTCAACACACCACACCAATACACATTATACCACATACCTGAGTGTATACTGACAGGTTATACACACAGTATACTCAACCTTAATGGCTTATAACCAGAGGATACTTCATCATACTTACGATATATCTAAAATTAATAAAAATAAATAAAAATAAATAAAAATCGTTGATTTTTTTTAAATACTGAAAAAAATCGTAAAAAAAATACACGTTAAAAATAAGAAAATGAAAACAAAAATAATAATAAATAATGATAGAAATATATAATAATTAAATAAATATAACATAAATTAGCTCTTAAATGTAATCCATATAATTACACGTATAGGTAATTAATCCGTTAAAATAACTTAAATTAGTACTTACATGGGACCCCACTTATAAGATCCATTACTTATAAACGCTGGGAGTTCACTTTTGTTCACTGTTACTGAACTTAAAACACACTTAGTCACTTTATGTTCACAATATTCAATATACTGACTAAAGTTTTGTTTTATTATTTTCAAAGCTATGTAATAAACGTATCGCTAATTACTGCGATGTAACTATGCACTTATCCCAATCACTGCTATGTTACTGCACGTACGTTAATCACTGCTATGTAACTATGCACGTACGTTAATCACTGCTATGTAACTATGCACGTACGTTAATCACTGCTATGTAACTATGTACGTACGTTAATCACTGCTATGTAACTATGCACTTATTCCAATCACTGCTCTGTAATCAGCAACCAATCTCAAACACGGCTCTAGCAGGGGTTAACCACATCGTAAATCACTGCTATGTAATATTCCACACTCGCTTGTCTTACATCGCCTCCAGCCAGCTGCTATACCGTACAAGTTACATCGCTCTTGTAAACACAGATGATCAATGTTGTTTTGGGGGATCAGGACGGGACAATGTTGATGAGAGTGTATACGGACCACAGCAAGAGTAGCACAGCATCTAGCACAGCAGTTGGGGTTATGTTCGTGGTTGTGGTAGTTTACAGCAGTTTACAGCATCAGTACAGCAGCAGTTTACAGAAGAGTAGTTCAGATTACAGCAGTTTACAGCATCAACCACAGCCGCAGTTTACAGGAGTTCACATTAGTGTCCTAGTTCAGTTTACAGCATCGAGCACAGCAACAGTTTACAGGCGAATCACAGCACTTGGTTTACCCTCGAATCTCAGTTAGTTTTAGGGCAGTTCACAGCAATTTCAACAGCAGGGGGGTGAGGGACAGCGTGACGTTGTGTCCTGCGTCTAGCGTGACTGTTTGACCAACTGAGGTGACCTGTGTGTGTGTGACCTGTGTGTCTGTCTGACCTCCATCAACCCCCCGGGCCCTCCTACTTCTGCTACCAGTACCACTATCATCATCACTTCCCCCGCTACCACTACTACCACCACTACTTCCCCTACTACTACCAACATCACCACCCCTTACCCCTACTACCACTCCCCCTCTAACACCCTCCTTCACCACATTCTCCACCACAACCTCCCAATATCACCCCCATTCCTCCTACACTTCCCCACCCATCCTTCCTCCAACACGTGCACCACCACCACCACCACCCTTCACCAACAACAGGCCAGTAGCATCACCACCATTACCTTGCTCCACTCCCCCACCCTCCACCACCACCTCCACCCATCACCATTACCACCACCACCACCCATCACCCCACCACCATCACCCCCTACCCCCATCACCCCCTACCCCCATCACCCCCTACCCCACCCCACCCCATCACCCCCTACCCCATCACCCCCACCACCCACCACAAGCAGGTCAGCACCATTACCATTCACTAAGGAACCAACACCACTGACAAATTACCCCCAATAACCGTTCCCAAGGGCATGATAGGTCAGTTGCCCGCCCCTCGTACCTCAGAGGTCAGGGCAGGTCACATCACATGAACCCTCGCCGTCTCACATAAACCTGCTACCTTGTTAATTACCTGGTCATCCTTAATTGCTTTCGAGCCTACCTGGAACTTACTTACCTGTCCGGTCCGTGGGTGCTAAAATGGTTTAGTCTGGTGTTTGGGTGTGTTGAGAGAGAGGTCATGACCCCTACCTTCCTCCTCTTCCTCCTCCTTCCCCACCTCCCCTTCCCCCTCTACCAGGTCACGACTCCTCCCCCCACCCTAATCATTCCTCGCCCTGTTGCAAAGCCGCAGGTCAGCTGTTTGTCTACCAACCTGAATGCCCTTGTCTCAACCTCTCGTTAGTGGGGGCCAGACATTGTTCTCCTGTGTGTGTGTGAGAGAGAGAGAGAGAGTGGAAGGAGGAAGAGAGAGAGGGAGTAGGTGGAAAGAGAGAGAGAGAGAGAGAGAGTATAGGTGAAAAGAGAGAGGGAGAGGAGGGTTTACTGTCTCTCTCTCTCTCTTCTCGTTTATTCTTATATTTGTATTTCCTCTCTATTTCCTCTTCCTTGTGTCCTTCCTTCTTTCCCTCCCTCCCTCCCTTCCTTCTTTATTCCCTTCCTCCCCCACGCTATTAACCCCCCCCTTCCTCCCTCCTTCCTCCTTCCCATCCTCACAAGAAATCTCCCAAGCTATTAACTTCCTCTCTTCCTCCCTCCCTCCCTCCCTCCCTCCCTCCCTCCCTCCTCCTCCTCTCTCCTCCCTCACTAACGATCACCTCGATATAGTGGACTCCTAAGTTAGGGAAACGTGACAGCTTCTCCACCACCCCCAAGACAACACTTAAACCCTCAGCATAGATAAATCGGTGGAAAATGCACCTTTAATGTATCTCAAACTAGGGACTGGACTTGATACCGACCCCTTTAAATCCAGGAGCTGTCGTCCCTCTCCTAAATCTGGCCTAAACGACACGATCCGCACCTAAATCTTGGAGGTAAACAGGGCGTGGGAGGGGTGATGCCGCGTCAACCAACCACCATCGTCCTCTTGGAACACTAACCAACCTGTAGTCCTTCTCGAGTTGTGCATCTCTTTACCTCCGGGAATTATTTTATCGTTTGTCTGTCTGTTGTGTCTGTCTGTTTGTTGTTTATGTCTCTTTCCTGTAGTGTATCAAGAGAGGATGGTGTTGTGATTAAACCTGTTGAGAGTGAATCATTTTATTGTTTTGGGGGTCTTCTTTGTGGTGTAACCGACCGCGAGATGGTCTTCCTTGGATGCTAAACGATCTGTGTGCTTAGTTCTGGCGTTATTCATTTGTTTTCACTTATATTTTATCTACATCTCGTCTCTCTATCGTATTTTTAAGTCACTCATATACTCTCAGATAAAATAGAAACTGTTTAATTGTTTTCTGGGAGTGAATCATTTTCTCCTTGTGTTTTTCTTTGTATTTTAACCGACCGAGTCTCTTTGTACTTTCAATCAGGTTTACACTAAATGTTTTATGGCTCTTTCTTCTCGCGTGCAATTAATTCTTCGCCCAAGTTGATACCAAAGACAAAAATATCTCTCGTTTAAGTGGATCCAGATGGAGTGAATCATTACCTCGTTGTGGTTCATCTCTGTGGTGTAACCGACCGCATCATCATCATCACCGCCATCTTGGGGTACGAGTTCATCTGTAGACAATACCTTTGTTTATATCTGTTTACATCCGGGACTGTATCACCATTTCGTCTGTTTGCTATTGTTTATACGAATCTTGAATGAATAAATATTGAAATTACCTCATAATTAAAGTTAGAAACGCAACCACATCCTAACCATTGCCATCTTAATGTTACAACCGATTGACACCTCCCGGGCAATAACTCTTAAGCATTTTCACGACCCTTAGCGAATCAGTATCACCAAATATACCTTTTATAAACAACTTTCATGGATAATTAACGCGTATTATAGTATCGGCACGAGAGTAAACCATCGGCATTAGTTAAATCATATCGGGGATTATCGGCGAGAGAGAGGTGAGGTCATGGGTGAGTTTTGTAGTGTAACCGACCGCGTGATCCATTCTGAGCGGCGAGTCTTAATGGCCTCGTGTCTTTTATCTTTCACGGGTTAATGTTGCTGGTGTATTATTATTAATTTGTATTACGTGATGATTTACTTAACCCTTTGATTTAGCCCCTTGTGTATGATGATTTAACCCCTTGAGTATGATGATTTAACCCTTTGAGTACCATAACATGACCTTTTGTTAGGTTAGGTTAGCATTAATTACCTTGTGGCTAAATCACAGGTGGGAATGAATCAAGTCTTTGCTGTTGTCAAATTTTGTGTTATAACCGACCTTCACCTATAAGTGTATCTATTTTATAAGTTAATTTAATAAGTTCGATGCTCACCTGTTAAGTGAATCCATTTTATAAGTTCATTTAATAAGTTCGATGTTCACCTGTTAAGTGTATCCATTTTATAAGTTGATTTTAGTAAGTAATTCTTTTATTTCACTTAGAATACTTATATTTTAATGTTTTAATTATTGGAACTAGTAGCAAAAATATTCAGTTGGGGTGAATTAAATCTTTCCCCGTCATGGTGTTTGTGGTGTAGCCGCCCTGTGCCTTAATCCTGACCCTTCTGTGTGCCTTCCTTCCTTCCTTCCTTCCTTCTTCCCGACCCTCCTTCCTTCCTTCCCCTCCTTCCCCTCCCTTCTTCCCCTCCTCCCCTCTTTACTACCCTCTCCCTCCTACCCCTCCTCATCCCCTCCAAGAGACACACGTCGTGGAGGGGGAGGGGGAGGGGGAGGGGGAGGGGGAGGGGGATTAAGGTGACATCTGGCGAGGGATGTGTGAAGCTCTGTACCACAATGGCTGCCGTTGACCTTCGTGGTCCTGTTTATAAGACCTTCATCCTGTACACGTGTTTGACCTCATGCTGCGGTGTACATGTGTCGGGGTGTACATGTGTTGGTGTGTATGTGTGTTGGTGTGTGCATGTTCTGTGTTTTTTATGTTGTTGGGTGTACATGTGTTGGTGTATGTACATGCGTTGGTGTGTACATGTAGTGATGTGTGTACATGTTGTGGGGTGTACATGTTATTGTGTGTATGTATCCTGGGGTTTATACAGTATGTGTTGGGTGTACGTATGTTGGAGTGTACGTATGTTGGGGTGTACATATCCTAGGGTGTGTACATGTGCTGAAGTGTACACGTTAAAAAACCAAAATACATTACTTCTAAAAACCCAAACAAACCCGTAACACAAAACCGCGTAGCAGACGTTCAAAACCACGCCACAGGAACCCTCATCAAAACCACGCCCCCCCAAGACTCCTACAAAACCACGCCCCCCCAAAGACTCCTACAAAACCACGCCCCTCCAAAGACTACTACAAAACCACGCCCCCCCCAAAGACTCCTACAAAACCACGCCCCCTCTCCACAAAAGACCCTACAAAACCACACCCTCTTCAAAACCACCACCTAAAATATCTTTCTTTCATACCCCCTTTAAAAAAAAAAACTTCAAATCTTGGCCCCCTCAAAAAACTCACTCTGAAATGAACTACATAAACATAAACAAACAGACAAACAAAGAAACAAACACACACACCAGCTTGGGACGAGATATATAGAGTCATCGTCTATGTAAACAAACACAAACAAACACACACACCAGCTTGGGACGAGATAGAGTCATCGTTAAGGTTATAAAAAAACACACAAACATAGAGGAGCTTGGGACGAGAGGGTCCGTGTGCCCCCCTCCCCCCTCCCCCCAGGTTAAACCACTAGTAAATTCCCCCCTCAATAAAACCGGTGAACTAAACCCCCTCGCGTTAATCCAGCGCTGGAGTAATATAAATCCTGAATCCAGATTAACTTTGACCCAGCGCCCACGTGGCTTGGCGGGGGAGGGGGAGGGGGGTAGGAAGAGTTGGTCAGGGGAAGAGAGGGGAAGGAGGGTGTAGGTTTAGAGGGGGGAGGTGGGAGTATGTTTGGAGAGGAGGGATAGGTGGAGGGAAGGGGAAACAGTAGGGTAGGGAGGGGAAGAGGAGGGGGAGGAGGGAGGGGGAAGGAAAGGAGGGGATGAGTAGGCGGAAGAGGAAGAGAGAAGAGTAGGGAGGAGGAGGAAGAGTAGGAGGGGGAGTTAGGAGAGAAGGAAAGGGGAGAGGATGAGGAGGAGGAGGAGGAAGAGAGGGAAGAGGAGGAGGAAGAGAGGGAAGAGGAGGAGGAAGAGAGGGAAGAGGAGGAGGAAGAGAGGGAAGAGGAGGAGGAAGAAGACAAAATAAATATCACTCCTACGATTTAATTCCCCCCAAAATTTCGTAAAGTTCATATATTTTTTTCTCGTAAATAGAAATAAGTGAGAATATACCTTAACACGATTCTCTGACGATCGTAAGTTTAATTCTTCTCTTAAGATGACGTATTAGTTTGTATCTTACCCTTTGCTTCTTAAGATACGACATTTAAGATTTACAAAGGACCTTAAGTCAGTTTTATCACCACCACAGCATCACTACATCATCACTACAGCATCATCACCACCACCACAGCATCACCACCACCACAGCATCACCACCACCACAGCATCACCACCACCACAGCATCACCACCACCACAGCGTCACCACAAAACCAGGAAGATTCACTTTTTTTTTTTTTTACCATCTCCTCTCCTGGTGACCTTTGACCCAGGATCCCGCGGTTAACCTCTGCCTGCTGCCGTGGTTAGTGACCTCGTTTATGGCATGTGACCCTATTGCCACCTCTAGCCTCGTAAAGACATAGGGTCGTTAAGTGGCCTGAACTATTGTGGTGGAGGAGTGTTGGTGGTGAGGGCTGCTGGTGTGAGTGTTGGTGGTGAGGGCTGTTGCTGTGAGTGTTGGTGGTGAGGGCTGTTGGTGGTGAGGGCTGTTGGTGTGAGTGTTGGTGGTGAGGGCTGTTGGTGTGAGTGTTGGTGGTGAGTGGTGTCATTTCAACACTAAAATTAAACATTTCTCTCTCCACAACACAACGCCACGCCTCTACCCCCCCTTCTCTCACACCCCCTCACCTCCCTCCCCACACCCCCATCAACCCACCCCATCCCTCACACACCCCCATCACCCCATCCCTCACACATCCCATCACCCTATCCTCCTTCCTCCTCACCCCATCCCTCACCCCCCATCACCCCCATCAGTGGTCAGTTCCTCCTTTAGGTGTCATGCGCGCGCTAATTTTCCCGCGTTATCGACACCCACACTTTGAATTTGGCGCCACTCAAGCGTGTAATGTGGCGGGGGCTGTCAGCTGACCACCCGGTGTTGCCCTCTGATGGGTTTTGTTTATTTTATTGTTTTGGTTTGGTGGGTTGGTTGGTTGGTGCTGTTGATTTCTCTCTCCCTCTGATCAATCTATCTATCTATATATCTATCAATCATTGTAATTAATTATCCATAACCTACAGTATACATAAACATACATACATACATACATACATACCCACCCTATTTCCCCCACACCCACCCCACACACAGTAATTACTATAGGTTATAATGATAGCTCTAATTAGACAAGAGGTAATGAACCCATCACAACACTCAATACATTATAGAACTCATTATATTCCCTCATTAATCTCACCTAATTAATGAACTGGTCACCACCCCCCGGGAAAAAAATTCTTGCTTGGATTATTTTTTTTTTGAGAATTTGTGAGAAGTGGGAAAAAATTCTTGTTTGAGAATTTTTTGGGGAGTGTTTTGGTGTAAATTTGGGTGTTTTTGAGAATTTATGGACTTGGAATATATTTACTACTTGTTTTGTTGTCTTTAGGTGTTTTGTTTTTATTTGTGTTTAAAAGCGAAGGAAACAAATTCTAGTTATAGTTTTTAATAGGTTTTTAATTTTGCTATGTTTTCTACAATTAAAATCCAGTTTAAAAAAATCCCTATGAATATTTTTTAAACTATTTATTCGTTCGCTAATTTAGTTATGTATTTATGTTTTTTTTAACGTTTTCAAATTTCACAGCAATTAGTTTAAAACGCAAAAATTAAGTCGAATTAAAACCTGCGAGTTTACATTAGCGGGAGTTTAATATTTGCGTCTCTCAGCCATTATCGCGAATATTAAAAAATCCCACAAAAAATTTCCTCTATACAGTATGTTGTTTTATATGTCGATCGGGCAGCCAATCAGCGCCTCGTATTACTGGTCCGAACCACCAATTAGAATTCATTGGACAAACTGATGAAAAATGGTCAAATTAATTACACCTGGTGATAATTGACAATTTAATCCACTGATTGGTCGGAATTTCGTAAAGCGATGATTTATATAATTTACAGACAGGTAATGGCTATCCCTGGCTGGGGCTCATGACACACACACAAGTACACACATAGGTACACGCACACAGATACACACAAGTACATAGGAACACGCTCACAGGTACACACACACCCAGGTACACACATAGGCACACGCACACAGATACATACACAGGTATCCAGGAACACACACACAGGTATACACACGTAGGTACACACATAGGTACATAGGTACAAGCACACAGGTACACACACAGGCACCCAGGAACACACACACAGGTACACGCACATGTGTACATACATAAGCACACACACACAGGTACACAGGCACACACATAGATACACACACACATACATACACAGGTACCCAGGAACAAGCCCACAGGTATGCACACAAGTACACACATAGATACACGCACACAGGTACACACAAACACAGGTATACACACACACACACACACACACCTACCCACTTCCTCACCCCACCCACCCACCCACCCACGCCCAGCTGCCACCGTGTTGACTCCGACATCGTTGTAAACCACCACCTGAGAACGAGTTTAAACCAGGGCGTGAAGTCGGGTCAGCCGCCCTCATATCATTGTTCATGTACGCTAACCTTAGGGATTAATCTGGTTTATTGATCCGTGCCAATGATCCGTGGGGATAAGGGAACTGCAGCGATCCTTAGGGGGGAAGGTGTAGGAGGGATGAAGGGGTAGGGTGATGGGGAAGTAAGGAAGGAATGGGAGGAGGAGGGGGAGAGGCTGATGGGGAGGGGAGGAGGTAGGGGGTTAAGGTTACAAGGCAGGTCATGTTAGGTCATACCAGGAGGGAGGGGGTGAGGAAGGGGTGGAGGGTGTTAGAGGAGGGGGTGAAGGGGAAGGGGAGAAAGCAAGGGTGAGGGGAGATGAAGAGTGAGATAATGAAGGGTGAAGGAGGGTGGGGGGTGAGGAGGGGAGAGAGGGAGGGGGAGATGACCCACTCGCCTGTGCTGGTGTTTAAGGGGGGAGGTGGGGGGAAGGGGGAGGGGGGATTTAGCGATTATCTCTGTGTTAGTTGACAGTGAGGAACATCTGTTGGACACCCGCCCACGCCTGCCACCCACGCCCTGACCCACGCCCATCACACCACCACAGACCACCTACACCACCACCCACGCCCTGACCCACGCCCAGACCCACGCCCATCACACCACCACAGACCACCTACACCACCACCCACGCCCACAACACCACCCATACACCACCCACACACCACCCACATACCACCCACTTACCACCCACATCCCTAACCAAACCATAATTACATCCTGACTATAATTACCTTATTTAATCAGTCATAAAAGTGTCACTAACTGCCCCAACTACCCAATTGGTCATTCTTATCTCACCAATCAATAACCCCTTGTTATTTTTCTCCTAACTACCTTGTTCAACCACCACTAACTACCTCTTGTCTCCCCTAACTGCCCTTTTTTTAACGTAGAGTGAGAATAGATCAATAGATAGATTCCATACCGTATAATCTGTCACAAGAATATGTTTGCTAATATAACCGCGACGAACAACCATACTCTACACACCTCAATAACTACCTAACATAATCACAGCTCAAGATATAACAAGAGTATAATCCATTTTCTGACCAGTAGGATGTATAATCTCGTGTTATACTAAAGAGGTTTGGTGGTATAATCTGGTATAATCTCAATAGCATATCGACCCCTGGAGTATAGTAGGGGAGGAGGGGGGATATATTTGCTACTTGTTTCTGTGTTGATAAGATCCGTAGGGGAGGTGGGGGGTAGGGGGAGGGAAAGAGGAAAGAGGAAGGGGAAGCAGGAAAGGGAAGGAAGGAAGAGAACAAAGAAGTGGAAGAGAGAAAACAGACAGACAGGACAGACAGACAGATAAACAGACAGACAGACAGACAGATAAGGACAGAGAACAGATGCATAGACAGAGGACAGGACGAACAGCTGTCCTTAGGAGATACCCCACCCTGTTGGTGACGTGATGATGAAGCTGTGTGTGTGTGTGTGTGTGTGTGTGCGTGTGTGTGTGTGTGTTGTGGTTGGATTAAGTGTCGTAGTGGTTGTGTGGTATTAATGTACGTGGTAGTGTGGTAGCGGTGTGGTAGACTGTGGTAGAGGAGCAGCAGGCGGCAGTAAGAAGATGGCAAGTAATTAAACCAACAAAGTGAGAGAGATGGAGGAGAGAAGGAGGGAGGGAGAAGAGGTAAGGGAGGGAGAGAAGGAGGGAGGGAGAAGAGGTAAGGGAGGGAGAAGGAGGGGAGGGAGAAGAGGGCAGGGAGAGAAGGAGGGAGGGGAGAAGAGGGTAAGGTGGGAGAGAAGAGGTGAACAAAGGAGGAATGGGGATAGTATATGCTAAACAGGAGTAGGAAGGGAGAGGGAATGAGGGAGGGTAGAGAAAGGGAATGAGGGAGGGTAGAGAGAGGAGGAGGGAGAGTAAGAGGGAAGAAGGGAGAGTAGAGAGACGGAGGGAGAAGGAAGTAGATATTATCAGTTAGAGCGAGGTGTCGTTACTGCCAGTAGCTAGTAGTCACTTGTCACGCCCACACACGCCCACACACACCCGCACACACACCTTGATGAGGGTAACTTATGTATGTATGTATGTATGTATGTATGTATGTATGTATATAAACGTGTGTGTGTGTGTGTGTGTGTGTGTGTGTACATATGAGACGGTGATAATCCTTAGCTGGTGGCTGAGTACACACACACACACGTTTACATACACACATACATAAGTTACCCTCATCAAGTGTGTGTGTGTGTGTAGCAAGAATAGCCACCACACAGTAAGCAACCGCAACAGTTGTTCCGTAGATATACCTAACCGCAGTACACCCCAACACCCCTTCAAACCTCCTTCCCCTCCCCCCTTCCCTTGTATCAATCCCCAACATTTCCCCTCCTCCTTCCTTCTCCCCACCCCCTACACCCTCTCCTCTTCCCCCTACACCCACTCCTCCCCTCCCCCCCCTTCCCCACGACAGCCCAGAGACGCAGTACTGTAATAAATGTGTAACGAGGATTGTTTGGTGTACGCATCTCGCTCGCCACTTGTCACCTCGAACATGGCTGTGTCAACAAACATGGCTGCCGGGTACATGACCATCCCTTCTCGTTTGACTTCTGTTACACGACCGTACATGGGAACCTTCTCTGCGGTGCTACTAAGATGCTTCCCTTTTCTCTCCCCCCCCTTTTCTCTCCCCCTCCTAACCCCCCAACCCCCCTCTTTCTCTCAGATGGTGTTTTTGTTGTCATTTTGTGTGGTCATTGGTGTTGTGGTGTGGAGGACATTTTTCCGCCCTCGTGTGGGTAACGGATCTCACACTTTTTGTCATATTATCATTCATAGTTTGTAAGACTTGACGTATTTCGTATTTAAGTCGATTCTCTTATAATATATACTATTTATTTATATATTCTAGTATATTCTTGTTGATATTTTTGTTTTTGATGTATATATAGAGCAATATATGACTGATTTATATATTTTAGCTCATAGTCAAATACTTTGGTCTTTCCCTATCGATCTTGTCAATATATTCGACACTCTTTATCGTATTTTGCTGGTTAGTTCATAAGACTTTAATCTTTACATATGTCGATCGATGCTGCTAATAAATAAGACCCTTTTTATATCCATTTATTATCATACCCGTTCGTGAGACCTAAATCCGGATACATATGTAGATTAATGCTAGCAATAGATACGAAACTTTTTGTTTGTTTTGGTGACTAGATGGTAAGACTTTAATACGACACTGTTTGTATATATTTTGATGCTAGATTGTAATAATTCATGGCGACATAGTCCTACATAAACACGCTATACAGGAGCAATGTAATAAGCGATGCAGTTGGCTTACATTCCCCAAATACACCCCAGTCTTCCCCAAATACACCCCAATCTTCCCCAAATACACCCAATCTTCCCCAAATACACCCCTTCCCCAAATACACCCCAATCTTCCCCAAATACACCCAATCTTTCCCTAAAGCACTCCAGTTCACCCCAATACACCTCAAAACACCCCGGTACACAGGAAGGTGTCACCGGGTCGTCTCTCAATAAACAAAGAGGTCACGTTTAATGACCAAAAGATCCGCTGCTGGGAATATGTCGCATAACGTGTCCGTGGGCGTGGGAAACTGTGGGCGTGGACGTGGGGGATTGGAAGTGGGAGTAGGGGAACTATGGGCGTTTATTGTACATGGGCGTCGTCACCATTCAAGTATTTATCAATTTCTAACATCATAACTAATTCAATGTTGATTTTCTAATTCTTAAACGCTTATTACCTCCCCGATTCAATTTTAATCACCAAAATAAGTATATAATCTTATATGGATTCCTATCACAAATATCAAACTATATATATTTTTTTCCTTAATATTTTCCACAATAAGGAATTTAAAATGCGATTCTAAATAATATTCGTAATAAAAAAAAATAATAAAAAACTGAATCGCAAAGACCATTCCATCCCGCCATTCGATTTTACCCCCAACAAATGATTCAATTATGATTTGCCAATGTCTAAACGCTTGACCTTTTACCAGTTTGGATGCGATTTTATGGGCATTTGCTCATCACAAACAGATCATTGGTTTCGTTTTTATTAGCGAGGCGAATTTGGCGCGAAATACTTGGGTCGGCACGCGGGAAAAGTGGTGACGTTGGTGTTGTGTTGTGTTGTGTCTGTCTGTCTGTCTGTCTGTCTGTCTATATCAATCTATATCCATCTATCCATCCATCTCTCTCTCTCTCTCTCTCTCTCTCTCTCTCTCTCTCTCTCTCTCTCTCTCTCTCTCTCTCTCTCTCTTTCTCTTTCTCTTTCTCTCACCACCCCTCCTTAATACTACGACCACCTCACCTAAAATCGACCATAAACACTTACTTAAAACGGGTGTCCAAACAAGCCGGTGTCAATTGGGTAGTTGAGGCGGTAATTAGAGCCCATAGCCTTAACGACCATTAGCGGATAGCGGTAACAACCTTATTCCCTCCCCTCCAGTAACCACCCACCCCACCATCTGTCACCATGGTAACCTGAGTCTAACCTGAGGGGAGAGAGAGAGAGAGAGAGAGGGGAAAGTGAAAGGAGGGGGAGCCTCTCTCTCTCTTTCTCTCTCTCTCTCTTTGTTTAGTTCTTGTCTGTTTCCCCTCTTTCTCTCTTTGTCCTCTTCCTTTCCCCTCTTTCTCTACTCCTCTTTATTTTCTGTTCCTTCCTCTTTTTACTTCCTCTCTCTCGTCTCCCTTCCTTCCCCTCTCCCTTTCAAACCCCCCTCTCATTCATTTCTCTTCTTTCCCCTCTCTTTCTCCCTCTCTCCCCCTCTTCATTCCTCTCTCCCTCACTTCTCCCTCTCTTTCCCCTCTCCCTTCTCTTTTATTCACTCTGTCCTGCTCTTCCCTTTAGCCTCGTTGTCATTGTCTTTAATAATAATAATAATAATAATAATAATAATAATAATAATAATAATAATAATAGTATCTTTATCCACATTATTATTATTATTATTATTATTATTATTATTATTATTATTATTATAGCCGGATGCGCTTATGTCAGTTGGGCGTGTGGGCGTGTGAAGTCGTGTTAAATGTATGCTAGTCAGTGTGGGCGTGTGTGGGGAGGCGTAGGTATGGTGGGGAGGGCGTGGGGAAGCAAGAGGTTTGCTAGGGTAGGCGGAGGTATGCTGGGGTAGGCATGAGGAAGGCGTGGGAGGCGTAGGTATGCTAGGGAAGGCGGAGGTATGCTGGGGAAGGCGTGGGAGGCGTAGGTATGCTAGGGAAGGCGAAGGTATGCTGGAGTAGGCATGGGGAAGGCGTGGGAAACATAAGTATGCTAGGAAGGGCATGAGGAAGGAGTGGGAGGCGTAGGTATGCTAGGGAAGGCGGAGGTATGCTGGGGTAGGCATGGGGAAGGCGTGGGAGGCGTAGGTATGCTAGGGAAGGCGGAGGTATGCTGGGGTAGGCATGGGGAAGGCGTGGGAGGCGTAGGTATGCTAGGGAAGGCGGAGGTATGCTGGGGAAGGCGCGGGGGAGTAGGAGGAGGCGTGTGGGCGTGGGTTGACGTGGGTTTAAAGGACCAGCTGTCGGAAATGAATTGAGGATAGCATCATGATGACGTCTGTAGTTGCCATTACTACTTCCTCTCTCTCTCTATCCATCCATCCGCCTCTATCCATCCATCCATCGGCCTCTATCCGTCCATCCATCCATCTGTCTACGTGGATGCGATAGCCAGGGAGAGGAGGAGATGACAGCGCGCCTATACATGTAAACAAAGGGCCAAGTTCCCCCGCAGGAGGCTAGATGGCGCATCGATCGATCACTCTGCGTCACCGCCTCTTATATTGGTTGTGTTGAGAGTTACTCATCCGGGTAGATATTGACAACGGGTCGACAACAGAGAGGTTTTTTGTTTTACTGTTAACGGGTGGAGGGAAACGGGAGATGTTTTGGAGGGTGGTGGAAAAACAGGTGGGTGGGTGGTCGTTTCTGGAATATTAGCTGCCGCCCATAACAGTAGATCCCACCCACATATAGCTGCCGGGCCATCACCGCCCATAACAGTAACTGCCGTTCATGAGCCACCCCACTGCCACCCACCCACAACAGTAGCTTGCCGCCCATTAACTACACAGTGCCATCCACGCCACAACAGTAGCTGCCGCCCATCAGCCACCCACGGCCACCCATCATACCCCCTGCTATGTGCTAATTAGCGGCAAGACAGTTACTAAATATCTCTGGCTTCTCCCTCCCCTCTCTCCCCTCTCCCTCCCTCTCTCCCTCCCTCTCTCCTCTCCCTCCTTTCCTCCCTTCCTCCCCTCTCCCATTTCCCTCTTTCGTCTCCTATTCCACCTCCCCTCTCCCTCTCTCCCTTCTTCTCTCCTCTCCCACTTCCCTTTCTCTTCCCTTCTCCTCTCGTCTGCCTTTTATCACGTGTTCTCCTTCTCATCTCTGTCTCTTGTCTCTCCCCTTCCATCTCTCACCTCTCCCTCATCTCTTTCCCATCTATCTCTCACTTCTCTCACATTTTATTTTACCATTCCATTATGATTTCTTCTCCCTCACTCCCTCCTTTCCTCCCTTCCCTCTCCAACACACCTCCCCACTCCCTCCCTCTCCAACACACCTTCTCTCTCCCTCCCTCCCTCTCCAACACACCATCCTTCACCCCTCCCATCATCCCTCTCATCTCCCCTCTCATCCCCCCTCTCTCACACCCTCTACATTATTACGTGACCTCAGTTGACATAATAACGACCATCTGTGTCAGGCGATTGGTTGTTACAGGGTAGTTAGACGTGTGATTGGTCGTTGTATGGCAGTTACAGCTGTGATTGGTCGGTCTATAGCAGATAGAACCGTGATTGGTCGGTCTATATAGTAGCTAGAGCCGTGATTGGTCGGTGAATAGTAGCAAAAGCAGTGATTGGTCGTTGTATGGTAGCTAGAGCCGTGATTGGTCGTTGTATGGTAGCTAGAGCCGTGATTGGTCGTTGTATGGTAGCTAGAGCCGTTATTGGTCGTTGTATGGTAGCTAGAGCCGTGACTGACAGTGATACGGTATATTGACAGGCGTTTCCTTACAAGCTGTCACCTAGACGGACGCCAGACACGACCATGTAAACAAACACCAGACAGTTGTTGACATAATACTTAATTAAGCTTCCTAGTGATTAGAGCTCAAGACACGAGGGGTGTATAGTGTGTTGTGACCTCACTACACGATAGATTTAGTGTGTTGTGTGCTGACGTCAAGACAATATGTTATCCAGTACTCTAACATAAAGACACGACTGACTGACAAACATCATTAGAGTTGTGGGTTAGGTTAAGTTAGGTTAGGTCAGGTCAGGTCAGGCTAGATTAGGCCAGGTTGGAAGCTAGGCTAGATTAGGCCAGGTTAGGCTAGGATAGATTAGACTAAGTTAAGTTAGGTTAGGGTAGGGTAGGTCAGGTCAGGTTAGGGTAGGTTAGGTCAAGTCAGGCTAGATTTGGTCAGGTCAAGTCAGGTCAGGTTAAGTTAGACTAGATTAGGTCAGGTTAGTTTAGGGTAGCACAGTTCCCTCGTATGTAAATCCGTACAGATGAAATTTTTTGTCCAAGTATTCTGATGACAACAAACACAACAATAAAAATAAAACTAATAAATTTCCCATTTTTTTATTAATTGAACAAAAGTCACAGGTCATAGTGTGTGGTAAAATTAGTTTGTTTTTTGTTAACCTTTTTGTGATTCATTTCTCTGTATTTTTGTTTATGGAGACGCAACTGTTTACAAAGGTGTATTTTTTTATAACAACTAATTAATGTAATTCTTTGTTGACATATTTGCATTTCAAAAATTAATTATTAAACTAACAGAAATTACCTGAACTGATTTTAGAATAATTGGGGACAAATTTTAATCAAGATATTTTTACCACAAGGAATAATTTATGTAATATTTGTATCATTTCATATTATAAATTACCTATAACAATTATAATAGGTTCTATAATATATAATTGTATTTTTGTCTTAAACTCAAGTCGCTATTTCAATTTAGATTTAATATAAGAGTAAAAAAAAAATATAATCCTCTCTGCCAGGATACATTAGTTTACCCCTAAATCCTTTTACTTACAATGACAATTTTCTTTGTTGTTAAATTATTTGCTCATTGGTATTAATACATTACAAGGAATTAATGACATGGAGTATTATAATGATACACCGTTTTAATAATACCCGTTACGATGTGGCTATGGGGGGGGGACCAGTATAATATTTTGGCTTTTATTTTTCTCATTATTATTATCATTATTATTGTTATTATTATTATTATTATTATTATTATTATTATTATTATTATTATTATTGGTGTTGTTATTAGTATTACTTTTATTATTTTTGCTCATTCATTGAAAACGGGAAATAGAATTATTACTTTTTCATTTTTTCTCAAAGGGGTAACTCTCTCTTTGATCTTTCAGGCCTGGCAGTATTTTCTCTCTCTCATCAATGTTGAGATAAAGAGAATATGACTGATGGTGTGTGTGTGTGTGTGTGAGTTCTCTTGTGTTAGAAATGTATCACCGATGTTGAGATACTGTGGCGGATGAGAAATTTTACCGAGATGTGTTGAGAAGTGATCATCAAAATAGACAGACTGTGTCGGATGAGAAAGTATTTAAAAAGACATCAAAATATACGTACTGTGGCAGATGAGAAAAATATTACGCAGGTCCGAAAAATAAAATTCTTACATTGAAACAAAATATTCAGCAAACTTTACGATAAACTGGATAAAATAATGATAACATAAAATTCTTACATTGAAACAAAATATTCAGCAAACTTTACGATAAACTGGATAAAATAATGATAACATATACAAAACTGTGGTGATAATAATTGTTATATACGCCATATTGAATTAGAGGTTTGTTGGACGATAAGTATTTACCATTGCGGCGAACTGTACCAAAGTGGGCGGTAAATATAGCGAAATGTAGTGGATGAGAAATACTGAGGGCGATGAACTTTGCGCGAAATAAGGAGAGGAACTACAGGAGAATACGAAATAAGGACGATAAGAAAATTACGAAATAAGAAGGAAGATACAGTAACTACAAAATCCTCATATGTAAAATTCCAAAATACAGAAATAAAATGCAACAAATACGAAATAAAACTCAAAATACAGTAACCACAAAATACCTCATACGTAAAACTACAAAATTAAGAAGTAAAAATACATGAAAATGCAAAATAAAGTTAATAAAATAATACACCAATACGCAAAACTACAAAATTAAGAAGTAAAAATACAAGAAAATACAAAATACAGCCAATAAAATAATCCCCCTAACACAAATACTACAAAATACACAAAGAAAATACAAAAAGTAAATTAAAAACAAAAATATTCCCCTCCAACGCAAAATTCTCTACAAAATAAGAAAGAAAATAGAGGGAAATGTGTTGGATGAGAAATTTCTGCGAGCACTGGGGAAAATTAAATTTCTTTGTGGGGGCAGCACCTGAGCTCTGAAATACTGTGTTGCGGACCAGAGAGGTGTAGGTGTAGCAGTACTTGGGAGGGGAGGGGGTGAGGGATAATTCTACCGTAGTACTTTTGTTACATGGATGGTAAGTTTATTTTTGTTTATTTTCACGTGTTATTATTATTGTAACAATAATTTTTTTAGCAGGAGGGTATTGTAATCACCCATATAATAATAATAATAATAATAATAATAATAATAATAATAATAATACACTATTAGATTATAAGACGGGATTCGAACCAAGGACCTCGTGTGTCTTAGCAATCCAGTACAATTACCACTCCACCACCGCACACCATTGTACTAATACTATCCTGTAACCTTTTGCAACAAGCGGCCACCTGCGGTTAATGAGACTCGCTATAACGACCACCTGTATATAGGGGTATTTTTTATAAGCGATTATTGTTATATTGCTGCTTCTATAGGGGGTCCTCTCTCTCTCTCTCTCTCTCTCTCTTCATACACTCACTTAAGCACACAAGCTCTCCTTCCTTCCTTCCTTCCTTCCTTCCTTCCTTCCTTCCTTCCTTCCTTCCTTCCTTCCTTCTTTCCTTTCCCTCACTTTCCTTGGGTGGGTGAGAGGGGAGGGAGGGAGAGGGAAGGAGGGCCTGTGTGCTTAAGTGAGTGTGTGAGAGGGAGGGAGCGGAGTGTTTTAGTGTATGAGAGAGGGAAGAGAGGGAGGGAGAGAAGGAGGGCCTGTGTGCTTAAGTGAGTGTGTGAGAGGGAGGGAGGGAAGGAGGGCCTGTGTGCTTAAGTGAGTGTGTGAGAGGGAGGGAGGTGAGTGTTTTAGTGTATGAGAGAGGGAAGAGAGGGAGGGAGGGAGGATTCTTCACGGCACATTAACTGAGGGTTGGGCTCCTATACATCGTGTTTATACTCTAGGGCGTGCGTGCCGGCCCGGAAAATATAAGTGTCGGAGTTCAAGTGAGGGAGAGAGGGAGGGAAGGTAGGAGCTGGAGGGAGAGATGGAGGGAAGTATAGAATAACGAGAGGAGGGAGGTGGAAGATGATGGAAGGAATGAAGAGAGAAAGAGAGACGTAAAATTACCTTCAGAGACCAATATACATAAAGAAACCTGAAGAGACTTTACAGGAGACATTGAGACCCTGAGAGGAAGAGAAGAGAGGGAGAGAACAAGAGAGACTTAGAGAGAGATAAAGAGAACACCACGGAGATTAAAACCTTAAAATAATATATAAATTATTAAGACAAAAATCGCAAAGGTTTAATATGGACAGTTTCTGGATCGCAAGACGTTTCTGTTTCTCGTATTTATAAATCATAATAAATATTTACATTTACTGAATCTCAAGAACTTTCCGTATATTGTATTTGTAAATTAATTTTAAACACTGAATCACAAACACGCATCGTATATCAATAACTTTGTAAATATACCGGAAAAAGTGAGTCATAAACACTTACTGTATTTACATTTCTGAACCGCAAGAACGCTCCGTATAATGCATTTGTAAATTATTGGTAAACACTGAATCGCAAATGCGCATCGTAAATCAATAACTTTGTAAATACTGTATACCGTAAACAAATAAGTTACATTATCTGAATCGCAGTTCATTCACGAACAAAATTGTATAACGAAAATGAATCAATAGTTGTATAATAATTATTTTTTGTATTTCAAATTGTTACCGCTGAATATATCTGGAACTGACCGTCAACATAACTTAACCTAACTTATTTAACCGCAATATTAATTAAAGTGTTGACCGTCAAAAACTCCTCAATATTGACCGCCAAATTTGCCTCGATATTAACCACTAAACTCTCATCGATTTTGACCTCCAAATATTCCTAGGTATTGACCGCCGTTCTCAGTATTGACCGCTAAATATTCCTCACTGCTGACCGCTAAATGCTCCTCAATATTGACCGCGAAACACAACATTGACCGTCAGATACTTCACTGACCGCCAAATGCTTCTCTAACCGCCAAATACCCCTCAATATTGACCCCCAAATACTCCTTTGACCGCCAAATACTCCTCTCACCGCCAAATACTCCTCTAACCGCCAAATACTCCTCTCACCGCCAAATACTCCTCTAACCGCCAAATAATCCTTCGACCGCCAAAGACTCCACAATATTGACCGCCAAATACTCATCTAACCGCCTAAGACTCCACAATATTGACCGCCAGACACAATATTGACCGCCAAATACTCCTCTGACCGCCTCCTCTCACCGCCAAATACTCCTCTAACCGCCAAATAATCCTTCGACCGCCAAAGACTCCACAATATTGACCGCCAAATACTCATCTAACCGCCTAAGACTCCACAATATTGACCGCCAGACACAATATTGACCGCCAAATACTCCTCTGACCGCCAAACCCATTTTTAACCGCAGAATATCGGAGTGGCGGTCCGGTCTGATTAATCACTCTGTTATGTGTTATTACTTTGTTTGTGCGTCTGTCTGTCTGATTGGTGACGTGTGACCAATCAGGTTATGGGTGTGTTAAGGTGTGTGTGTGTGTGTGTGTGTGTGTGTGTGTGTGTGTGTGTGTGTGTGTAAATGACTGACTCACTTAAACTTTGACTGACTCACTTAATCTGACTGACTCAACCTTTCACTGACTCACTTAAACTACGTCACAAAGATCGATATATTGTCCAGCGTCCAATTTTTTTTTTAATGGGAAATATTGAGGTGCTAGTTTTGACCAGTGGAGTATTGTCCGATGTGTAATTTTGTGGTTAGAATTTTGTCTGATCCGTTAATGTGAAGAATTTGGCCCAGTATGATATTATTTAGAGATATTTTGACCGACAGGGAACTTTATGGCCGAGTTTTGTCCAATATGGTATTATTTAGAGATATTTTGTCCGATAGGGAATTATTAGGGTATAATTTTGTCCAATACGATAATATTTGTGGAAATTTTGTCCGATAGGAAACTTTGTGGCGGAGTTTAGTCCAATACGAAATACCGATGGGTAATTTTCACTAGAGTTTATGTCCAATACGATATCTAACTTGATTTTGTCCAATATATTCTTTCCCCATGCAGTATTGTCCATTGGGAATAGATATCCGATAAGATTTTGTCCGTAGAGGTGTAGGGGCGGTGATAGCGGCGGGCGGTGTTGGCGGCGGGCGAGGGTGTAGGACTGCGGGCGGTGTTGGCGGCGGCTTTAGCGGTAGACAGTCGGCCGGGGCTGCTATCGACATTATAAGGGAGGGGATGAAAGGAGGGGAAGGAAGGAGGGAAAAGAAGGAGGGAAGGAGGAGTGAGAGAAGAGGAGAAGAGGAAATGGAGAAAAGAGAGAAAGGGGGGGTGGAGGGAGGGGGAAGGGAGGAAAATGAAGGGAGAGATAGAAAGGGAGGAATGACGGTGGAGGGAGAGAAAGAGGGATTGAAAGTAAGGGGAGGGGGGAAAGGAGGAAGAGAAAAGAGAGAGAAGGGTGAAGAGAGAGAGAGAGACAAGTTAGAAGAGAATCACCCTAAAAAATACACCGATTTATTCCATTAGTTTCTTCACTAATTACTAAGACAAGATGGAGTCAAAAATGGCTCACATATCCTTAAGATTTTTATTTTAATAGATAGATATTGAAATTGGTTAATAAACTTATAGGGATTTTTAAATAGACAATAGACTAAAATTGGTTTTGTATAAATTGGTATTTTAAGATAATTTGTTGTTTAAAATTATTGAAGTAAATTGGTTTTTATATAAAATTTTTGTTTTTTAAATTTCACGACGATTTAAATCTATATTATAATTTAATATATTTACAACGCCAGTACGGGCGATCACCAGCGCCTGACGTTACCATATAGTCTTCCGTAAGCACTCTTGGTATACCTAAGTCTATCGCAATTACGCCTGGCGCACGTACGCCAGTGTTCTAGCGTCAGCAGAGGCTTACTGTTTGGTTGAGAATATTTTGACTGTTTACAACGTCTGACGGCAGCTGACACTCAGAGCTGACGCTTAGATCTGATTAGGGGATGTCAGCGAAATTTTAATCCCTCGAGGACGATGGTTTAATCATCGTCCTCAAAGGGTTTAAATCATCGTCCTCAAAGGGTTAAAATCACCGTCTTCAAAGGGTTAAATCATCGTCTTCAAAGAGTTAAATCACCGTCTTCAAAGGGTTAAATCATCGTCCTCAAAGGGTTAAAATCACCTTCCTCAAAGGGTTTAATCATCGTCCTCAAAGGGTTAAATCACCGTCCTCAAAGGGTTAAAAATCACCATCCTCAAAGGGTTAAAAATCACCATCCTCAAAGGGTTAGTTAAATCACCGTCCTCAAAGAGTTAAATCACCGTCTCAAAGAGTTAAATCACCGTCCTCAAATTAAATCACCGTCCTCAAAGAGTTAAATCACCTCCTCAAAGGGTTAAAAATCACCGTCCTCAAAATTAAATCACCGTCCTCAAAGGGTTAAATCCCATCCTCACATCCTCAAAGGGTTAAAATCTTCCTAAGAGAGAGAGATAAATGGAAATTAAAAGCTCTTATCCCCTGAGACCTGTACACCAACATCTGGAACGATTGGTAAACACACACACTGTAAATAATTCGAGTGGTACGTGGTCACCAAACCCTCAGATCTGATGATTGGTGCATTGATTAGCGGATTAGTTGCCTCGGAGGGTCATTTTCTGGTCTAGATTGGGCGTGGGTGTGGTTGTGAGGGTGTTAGTGGGCGTGTGTGTGTTGTGGGATGCTATAATGGGCGTGGGCGTGTATACATCAAACTGGTTCTGGGGTCAAAACGAAGCCATGGGTGTCTGGTATGGAGGCCGTGGGTTCATGGGTCATGGGGTGGTCAGATGGGGGTAGATATTTCACGATATAGCGAACATGAATAGGTATGAAAAAATTGTATTCTCGTGTCGTGATTTAGCGGCTATATTGAGCGATTTAGCGGCTATGCTGTTGAGCGATTTAGTGGCTATGCTATTGAGCGATTTAGCGGCTATGCTGTTGAGCGATTTAGCGGCTATGTTGAGCGATTTAGCGGCTATTTTGCACGGTATATATATGTTACGTTATACGATCTAGCGGCTATGTTACGCGATCTAGGGGCTACAGTGCGCGATCTAGGGGCTACAGTGCGCGATCTAGCAGCGATATTGCGGTGAGGTGACGCGATCTATAGTGATAGAGTTGGCGACTATCTTCCGCGGTCCAGCGACATGTTGCGATTTAGCGATAAATTTGGCGGCTATTTTCCGCTGTTTATGGACGATCAGATTGTCTATGTTGCGCGATTTGGCGATAAACATAACGAACACATTGCGCGATTTAGCGATAATAGCGGACACATTGCGCGATTTAGCGATAATAGCGGACACATTGCGCGATTTTTAATAATAAACAAAGACCCGCGGATTTTAAGTCGTAAAGAGAGTCGCCGATTTTACGTCCTAGATTTCCCCGATTTTAAATCTTATACAACCACAGATTTTGAAGTCACAAGTCATGAAATTTTTGTACTCATAATTCGCCGATTTAAGTGAAACCTTTGCGGATTTTGACATAGAAATACTTATTCGCCGATTTTGAGTCAGATGTACAGTGGAACCAAAATCGCGAACTTGTACTCACATATATATAAATCGCAAAATTGGACTCAAATAAACACAACAATCTCAAACTTGGACTCATATTCTGACAAGATCGCGAAATTGGACTCAAATAAATGCTACAATCGCAAACTTGTACTCACATGCTCACCAGATCGCGAAATTGTACTCACATCTACAAGAATCGCGAATTTGTACTGAAATAAACACAAATAATAGCGAAATTTTGATGTTATTCGCGCCCCCCAAATTCTAGTTAATCATATAATTAATCCCAGAGCCCAGAGGTGGAAACGGAGCTCTGATTTACCAGGCTCTTGAAGTGATGTGCTTTAAAGCTTAACTGGAGCTTAATTGGAGCTTAAAGTCAGCTTAATTATCATATTATCTGCAATTTGGGGAATCGATATTAAAGAGACGAATGGACAAGGGTTAGGCAGAACAAGATGGCTTTTTTTTCCTAGCGATTACAATAGCTGTTATCTAATAGCCCCACTAGCCTTCAGTATATGTAATAGCGCTACTAGCACCATTAAATCACCAAATTGTTATACCTGAGACATGAAATTGGTTGTAAAGTGTAATTAAAACAACAATTTGGATTATACCCTCAATAAACCACTAATTTGGTCCCTATAACACGTAAAAAAAAAATTCGTCAGTATAATTCAACCTTAACTCCAAATTGGTTGCTGTAACTAATTTAATTTGCTTAATTGGTCATAATAATTGGAACACCAAATTAGGTCCGTGTAATTAGGGTTGAAATGGGTGATTTATTTATACTCATTATGTAAACAAAGATTAATAGGGACGGGTGAAATTGGGTGCGTCAGCGGTGTAGTAATTTGAGTTGTAATCGAGTCGTTACACTGCTATCTTATCGGGATTATGAATAGACCTAACCTACCCTACCCTAACCCTACCCTACCCTAACCTAACCTACCCTACCCTACCCTACCCTACCCTACCCTAACCTACCCTACCCTAACCCTACCCTAACCCTAACCTACCCTACCCTAACCTACCCTACCCTACCCTAACCTACCCTAACCTAACCTAACCTACCCTAACCTAACCTACCCTAACCTACCCTATGTTATACTCTAAGGGTTTTTCACTGCCAAACAAACAAATGAATCATCTTCGACCCGTAAATAAAGTTCCATTTGACTTTGACGGCAGTAATCTCGTCTAATGTCGCTTAGATTTAGAAGATTATCTACAGGAGTGAGGCTTTGGGTCGTTACGGTATCTTAAAAGGTCAGGAATTTGATTTAGATCGGAGTAATGTTGTCTAAAGTGAGTTTGAATTGGAGGGGTTGTGTATATTGATGGGTATTTTAGGATGATGTTGTCTTATATGTTGATTAGAATTAGATTTTGATGGTCTGGGAGTTTTTTTAATTAGGTTAGGATGAGAGAGGACGTGCGTGTTGTTGTACATATGGGTGTAAATTCTATTCTAAATGAACAAGAATTAGATTTTGATGGTAGGGATGATATCTAAGTTAGATTTAGACAGAGCCTCGTGGGCGTGAGTTACCTCTGGGCGTGGGGTCATGTTGGCGTGAGGCGGAGAGGACGGTCAGACGGGAGGCTGAAGAGGCCGGGTTGTGTTGGACGTGTGAGTGAGTGGTGCCGCCCGCGCCCCCCAGCGAACCCGTGCCGTCGGTATCGCGGCCGTGGGTGTGGGTGGTGTCGGCGTGGGTGGTGTGATGGGCGCTGGGCACCAGGTCGTAGAGGCCATCACCGAGGCCGCCGGTAAGGGGGTCCATTTTGTGTTCCTGACGGAGAGGCGGTGGAAGGCGGTGCTGGGAGGCGTAGGAGGAGGAGGGCCGATCACCTACCAGGAACCAAGAGTCAAGTCGACGTTCAATATCGTTAGACAGTGTGGCTGTTTAAGAGATACCGCGGGGGAGAGAACAAGAGAACACGGTGGGGTGAGGTGTATGAGAGAGAGAGAGAGAGAACGGTCTTGGTAGTTTTAGCGTAAAGAACCACGGCAGCAAAAGAAGCACTTCACAGCGCGGAGGAGCGGCCGGCCAGGGGGGTCTAACCAGCTACCTGTTCCCAGCTTGGCGTCACACTCTAAACTGTCGACAAATGACCGCCACAAATCTGAAAGTCTGCCTTAATCCAAGTTGATACTGAGTTTTAAGAGGAATTACAGTATCGGCGTTACACCACAGCAAGTTGATTTTGAGCGTGTGTTACCAGAAACGCTGTATCAAATAATGGAGCGGAGATAAGTGGCCCTCGGTACCGCCCGGGGCCACAACACCCCAACCAGGGGCGGGACCACCACCTTCCACCCAATAGTAACCCAGAACTCTCAACCAACCACCGTGTTTGTGGGAGGGGAAGGAGGAGGAGCTACTGCACTAAATGACACCTGGAGTTATTATATATACCCGTCTTTGTTCCAAACTTGTATTTTGACAATAAATTGATAGTCTAAAGGGCGGTATATCCACACGGTACTATTTATAACATCGATTAGTATAACTCCCGCCGTGGATGAAGTAGTACGTCACTTCCTACAGTCGGGTAAAGAGGGAAATAACCCGAGGGGGAACACGACAGCTGGAGGTCTTAGGCAAGGGGTGGTTGGCCGTCTCGGGAACTGACTTTGGAAAGAACAAGGGAGTATGTTGCCAGATTTTTATTTTTGTAGTAGGGATTCCAGAGTACTCTTAGGGGGATCCGTCTTCCAGGAGCGAGTTCCACGCCCTCTTACACACACACACACACACACACACACACACACACACACACACACACACACCTCTTGTCTAAACGCATCGACTGTCGAAATGTTTCTGTCGGACACCAAATACTGGAGTCGTGTTTATAGGCGTCTCCTCCTTTGTCGACATCTATTGAGCTATTGTAGACATATGTTGATCTATTGTCGACATCTGTTAATCTATTTGTCAACATTTATTGATCTATTGTAGACTTTTATTGATCTATTGTAGATATCTATTGATCTATTATAGACATCTATTGATCTGTTATAGACATCTATTGATCTATTATAGACATCTATTGATCTGTTATAGACATCTATTGATCTATTATAGACATCTATTGATCTATTATAGACATCTATTGATCTATTATAGACATCTATTGATCTATTGAAGACATCTATTGATCTATTATAGACATCTATTGATCTATTATAGACATCTATTGATCTATTATAGACATCTATTGATCTGTTATAGACATCTATTGATCTATTATAGACATCTATTGATCTATTATAGACATCTATTGATCTATTATAGACATCTATTGATCTATTATAGACATCTATTGATCTATTATAGACATCTATTGATCTATTATAGACATCTATTGATCTATTATAGACATCTATTGATCTATTTGTCAACATCTATTGATCTATTATAGACATCTATTGATCTATTATAGACATCTATTGATCTATTATAGACATCTATTGATCTATTATAGACATCTATTGATCTATTATAGACATCTATTGATCTATTATAGACATCTATTGATCTATTATAGACATCTATTGATCTATTATAGACATCTATTGATCTATTATAGACATCTATTGACATCTATTGATCTAGACATCTATTGATCTATTATAGACATCTATTGATCTGTTATAGACATCTATTGATCTATTATAGACATCTATTGATCTATTATAGACATCTATTGATCTATTATAGACATCTATTGATCTATTATAGACATCTATTGATCTATTATAGACATCTATTGATCTATTATAGATCTCTATTGATCTATTATAGACATCTATCTGATCTCTATTGATCTATTATAGACATCTATTGATCTATTATAGACATCTATTGATCTATTATAGACATCTATTGATCTATTATAGACATCTATTGATCTATTATAGACATCTATTGATCTATTATAGACATCTATTGATCTATTATAGACATCTATTGATCTATTATAGACATCTATTGATCTATTTGTAATTAAGGACAAATCTTTCATTTTTAAATATATTAATTTTTGTCGTAAATGTTGTAATGTTCGTAAAAAATCGAGTTATTTATTTATTTATTTTTTACCGATTTTTCGTGATTTTATTTGTTGTTTTTCTTCGTCTTGTTTTAATTACGATTTTTATTTATTATTTTTTTGTTTTTTCAGTTTTTATTGGTTTTGTTCATTTGTTTTTGTTTGTTTTTATGATTGTTTATATTGTGATGTTTGTATGTTGTTGTTGTTGTTGTTGTTGTTGTTTTTACTCTTCTGCTTCTTCTTCTTATTATTATTGTATTTTGTTTGTTACTCTCTCTCTCTCTCTCTCCACTCCCCTCTTTCCCACGCTTCCCCATTTACTTTATTTATTGTAATTTCCTCCATATTTCCCGTTCTTTCCCTTTCCTCTGTTGTCTCCCCCTTTTGTTTCCCGTTTTCTGTTCGTCTGTCTCCCGTTTTCTTTACATCTTTGTTGCCTATTTTGTTTGTTATTCATTTTCTATATAACTCCACTAACTTGCTTTCTATACAGTCTCAGGTCAGGTCAGGTTAGGTCAGGTCAGGTCAGGTCAGGTCAGGTCAGGTCCAGCCATCAGTTCTCTATATATAATTTTATTTAATTATTCCATTTAACTTCTGTTTCTTACCTGTTAATTACCTGTTTAATTAATCACTGGCTACCTGGCTCAGTATGTCGTCACAAGATCTCGAGGACATGAGTTCGATATCTGACCAATCATACCTGTTACTTGTTACCTGTCACCTGTTACCTGTTACCTGTTACCTGTGAGCCAGCATACGTCTTTATCACCTAATTTTACGACTGTTTCTGAGGCCATTCAGTATAACCTCCTATGTCATGTAAGGGTGAAGAGACACCTATATACCTATGGGGTTATCGTCCTTATGGTAGTTGGTGGATTGGCACTGTCTTGATCTCTGGTGATGATTACGTGTTTTATAAGGTGTGGTGATAGAGACGGAATGTGTGTGTGTGTGTGTGTGTGTGTGTGTGTGTGTGTGTGTGTGTGTGTGTGAAAGTGGCACGTTAATTGAGCACTATTTGTGGTTGTTTAGATAAGATTGTGTGCCACCTGAGTCATCTGTCACCACGTGTCACCACCTGTCACCACCTGTCACCACCTGTCACCACCTGTCACCACTTAATAAATGTGTTTACAAAGTCCCTTGATGTTTAGAGCTAAAATTTACTTCAAAGAAATTCAAATTTTATTTTAATCGAATTATTTATTACGTTGAAGTCAAGTTAAATAATACATAACAAGTTAATATACACGTTAAAACAGTGAGGGAGGGAGAGATGGAGACAGGAGGGAGGGAGGGATGGAAGGAGGGAGGGAGAGATGGAGACAGGAGGGAGGGAGGGATGGAAGGAGGGAGGGAGAGAGGAGACAGGAGGGAGGGAGGGATGGAAGGAGGGAGGGAGAGATGGAGACAGGAGGGAGGGATGGAAGGAGGGAGGGAGAGATGGAGACAGGAGGGAGGGAGGGATGGAAGGAGGGAGGAGAGATGGAGACAGGAGGGAGGGAGGGATGGAAGGAGGGAGGGAGAGATGGAGACAGGAGGGAGGGAGGGATGGAAGGAGGGAGGGTAGGGCATAATAGACCAATTTTGATAATGTTGACAAGTTGAAGTATGTTACGAGGCTACCACGACCCTCCTCCCTCGTCAACACTGTTTTCTGTCTCTAGGATGAACGAGGCCCTACGCATATCATAATGAAGGTATCTGTATTTAATTAGGTTTTTGGGGATTAAATTATATAGATTATAATGGGATTTTATAGTTTTTGTTTAATTTATTGGTTAATGAGTAGTTAGTGAGGTGATTGTATGGGAAGGTAAATTAATATATATACCGTATTAATTTTTAAAGGAATATCAATCTTCCTAATAATTTTAAACACTTAATTTGATTTATTTTCTTCTTACAAACTAAAAAAACATAATTAAATTACAATAAATCACCATTAAAAATCACTAAATAAATATCTCTTGTATATTATTAACGAGAAAGGATCAAAAACACACGTTCTTTCCCTCGTTAATACTAGAGAAAAAAAAGCTCGTCCTGTCAGCCCGCCCAGGATGTCGGCCATCTGGGGAGGGGCGACCACAGAGGCGCAGTCAAGCGTTGTAATAGTAATAACCGCACTTGTTGTGATTCCTGAGGTGAAGGAGGGGTAGGTGGAGGGAAAAAGAGGAGGGTAGAGGAAGGAAGGGAGGTCAGGAGGAGGGTAGCAGGGTCAGGGATGTCTAGGTGAGAGGTTAAAGGAGGATCAGGGGAAGGAAAGGAGGATTAGGGGAAGGAAAGGAGGATCAGGGGAAGGAAAGGAGGATCAGGGGAAGAAAAAGAGGGTTAGGGTAAGGTAGTAGTGTCAGGGGAAGGTCAGGGAGGGTCAGGGGTTGGCTAGGGGAGGGTAGGTGAGGGGAGGAGTGTCATTGTGTGGCAGGGGAGGGGTAGGGAGAAAACACTCCACTCGATAGGGAAGTAACAGATGTTTAGGGGATTTTTTTTTTCCCCGCCCTTCTCATTGATGGTGTCACTCTCTCCCTCCGTGTTATTATTTCTCGTGTTAATATTTATGACCAATTCTTTATTATCCCTCGTTTAGGTTCGATAATTACCGATTATTATAAATTATTGTTGTAATGAATAGTTTTCGTTTTTAGGGAATTTTATTATTATTATTATTATTATTATTATTATTATTATTATTATTATTATTATTATTATTATCGTATTATTATTATTAACCCAACGATTAAATTACATTATTTTTAGATGTAAATTCGATTATAGAAAATGTTTTAAGGGTAACTAAACTAATCTGTCAATACAATGGTAATCTGTCGCATGTTGCCTCTAATCCGATTTGACTCCCTCTGTAACTCTCTGATTGGGATTGGGGCTCAGTCTTAATGGGTTTCAATTGGTTTTAAGGGACTTTTGATTGTTTTAAGTAATGTTAATCCCTTGAGTACGTTGATTTGACCCCATGAGTACTGAGTTAACCCCTTGAGTATGATGACTTAATCTCTTGAGCATGATGATTTAGCCTCTTAGGTACGATGATTTAAGCCATTGATTACTATAATTTAACCCCTTGAATGTCAAGTGGATGTCAAATCGTGTCAGATTGAAATCATATCGTGTCAATAAGTCAAGTATGTGTCAAATTTAATTCAAATCGTGTCTAGAAGCCAAACCTGTGTCAAAATGAAGTCAAATCTATCAAATTGAAGTCAAATTGTATCTAATTGAAGCCAAATCTATTAAATGGAAGTCAAATCTGTGTAAAATAAAGTCAAGTGTGTGTCAAGAGGAAGCGTCTATGACGGAGAGGAAGACAAGTGTCACATCCCACCAACAGATGGCGCTAAAACATCGACTTAACCAGCGTGAAATTTGAAACCGCAATGTCATGGTAATCAGCTGACTCGTCGACATCAACTGAGTCGATTAGATCAGCTGTGTTGATCAGATAAGCTGTGTCGACCAGATCAGCTGTCTCGACCAGATCAGCTGTGTCGATTAAATCAGCTGTGTCGACCAGATCAGCTGTGTCGACCAGATCAGCTGTCTCGACCGGGCACAAGAGCGAAGGAGGTAAAGAGGAATAGGTGAGATAAGAGAGAGAGAGAGAGAGAGAGAGAGAGATGCCACCTTCCTATATGACCTAAAATGACACAGATATGACACATCCGACACCTAGGAGGAAAGAATACATTCTCTCTCTCTCTCTCTCTCTCTCTCTCTCTCTCATTCACCCAATAGAGCGAGACGGTAGCCAAATGTCCACTCTCACACTCCCTCCCTCTCTCTCCCCCTCCCTCTCTGTCACCAAGATGATATATCTATCCCAGTCAGGTGTTAGTGTGTCACATGGGCGTAATATTTTGTCCGTTATGTAAGGTGCACATGGAAAAACACGTACACATAAACGCGTTTACGTACATGACTCCATACTCATATGTAAGTGATTATACGTACACACGAATAAAACTACGCTCATACACACTACTACTACTACTTCTACTACGACTACTACTACTACTACTATTACTACTACTACTATTACTACTACTACTTTGCTGTCACTTGGAATCGAGTATGACGATCATCCAGCTATGATACAGTGATATGGTCAGCTCTGAGGAGAGTAGAGAGGCCAATACGGGACCGGCAGAGTCGTACACACACACACACACACACACACACACATATATAACCTTTCCTAATTTTATGGAACTTAACCTAAGCTACTCTATATAGTACGAACTTAACCTTACTTAACATCACCTAACTTAAATGAATCATATATTTTATTAATTTTAACACAAAGTTTAGTGTTTACATGGGTGAGAAGATTCAAGTTTACCGACCAATCAACTTTTAACATTTTCCTTCTATACCTGTTGTCTTTGTACCAATCAGCGGGGTACCAGCTTCCTACAGAGGGGAATATTACACATATACGTACAGATATTAAAGTTAAAAGCTAAAAACTACAATATTAACATCTTTAGCTAGTAGATTAACATATACACGTCAAAATAAGCTCCCATTTTAATATTTTCTCTTAAGGTTTTATTTAATAACCTAACCAGGACATCTTTCAGAAACAGTAGTGTAAAAAAATCCCGATAGTCTTTTAATAAACTGTAATAGATTAGATTATTTTACAGTAATCTCTTTTGTTTTATTGCATGTAATTATTTGATAAAACACGATAAAGTTTTAACACCGGGGGAGTTTATGACGTAATGATGGCGCCTGTAAACACGATCGTCTTTTGTTTTGTGTTTCCGGGTCGAGAATTTATTTCCCACTTCCAAACTCTTCAGAAAAACAGTAAAATAAACTAATATAAACCATTAATAACTAATTTCAACCATTCTTAGAGTACATTGAGGCTCTGAAGTTATCATTGTTATCTTATCAGTAATGCAAGGCGTAGAGTTATAACACGGTGTAATAAATCTTTTTCGGGCTTATCACCACTACAGTTTTCTAAATGACGCTTGGAACTGAGGCAATGTTTTTTTTCGTGTTATTCAATTCAATTTCAATTGTTTATTCCTTGATAGAGGAAGCGGGATCCTAGTGCTGTCACAAGGTACCCCTGTACAATGACACCAGAAGCATCTGGCAAGTGTGACAAGTATATACAGTATAAATATTATAAAGGGGCTTACTAAAGCCTAAGGAAGGAAGGATATTCCTTTAACACATAATCAATGTTATTTACAAAATATCTGGCCAGTAGGGCGAGGATCATCGTGTCGCCGTCAGGGGGTCGTGGAGTGGTGGTCCAGCAGGCGTCACGGAAGCGTTGTGTGTGGGGACATCTTAGGAGGTAGTGGAAAAGGGTGCTGCTGTCGGGTCTTCTGCATAATGCACAAGAGTGTTGCTCAGGGGATGCGGGGATACCAATCTCCCAAGCAAAGTCTTACCCAATGATGATACGGGCAGCAATCACGTCCCCTTTCCGCGACCCTTTCCCGTAGACGTACGAGAGGTCAGGAAGTTTACGGAGGACATCGTACCAGGTGGGCGGGGAGTCCAGGGGGATGGCTGCTTCCCGAGCTTCTCTCTGTTTGCGGCGAATTTGGGTCCTAATCTGTAAGAGTGTTCGAGGAACAACGTAGTCAGGTGTGGCCTTGTTGCAGCCAGTCTTGGCAAGGCCATCTGCTGCCTCATTCCCCAAGATACCGACATGACTGGGTATCCATAGGAATGTCACGGGACGGCCTGCATTCTGAAGTGTGGATGTTAACCCTCGGATTCGGAGGATGAGGTCCTTATTTTCCCCTGATCCAAATGCGATCCCGTCGAGAGCAGACCTGGAATCGCAGCAGACAAGCAAGGGGCAGAAACCATCTGCTTCTTCCTCAGCGAGAAGGGCTATTAGTTCAGCCTGAGTGGAGGATGCCCCGTCAGAAACTCTGAGAGATTCATGTTATTGGTGTTTATTATTATTATTATTATTAACTAGTAACATTGTCCAGCTTGGCTTAGGTTAGGCGGAGATTCTTCAGGTGATGTCATTACTATTCACACACACACACACACACATTCCGAGGTAATAAAGGCAGGATTGACGTATCTTCATGTTATCTCAGGTTATAAAGTTTGACCCAGTAGCTGTTGGGTGTTATAGTTGGCTCATAGTTGTGGTTGATTGTGGTGTGCTTGTTGTTGTTGTTGGTTGTTTTGGTGATGATTCTTGATTGTTGTTGGTGATGGTTGTTAATTCTTGTTGGTTGTAGGTGGTGGTTGGTGGTGGAGTGCAATTTTGGTTGTTGTTGTGGTTGATTATTATTATTATTATTGTTTGCAATATGACGATGTTGTGAGAGGATTTAATCATACTGAAGGAGTTAAGTCTTCATACTCAGGGGGCTAAGTCATCGTACTTAAAAGGTTAAGCCACTGTACTCAGGGATTGTCGTAGTACAAGAGGTCAAGTGACAATACTCAACTGGTTAAATCTTCTTTAATCATACTTAACGGGTTATCATCGTGCTCATTGGGTTGTCATTGTACTCAAAGGGTTAATAAACTTACCCTCAAACTAAAAGAATCGATTTATACAGTCGATAGAGGAAGCCTTAACATCAAGTAACAGAAAACGAAGAAGAATCAGGTTCTTTGGACGCCCTTAGGGGATACAACGCTATGTTAGGACCAGGCGTGTCAAATCTCTGTATTCCTGATCATGCGGGGTATTAGCGGTTTTATGACGTTTGGAATATTTTAATTAAATTTTTCTGAATGATAATTACTGTACTAGGAGTTTCAGAGGTGTTTACTTGATGTAGACGACTTGATCACCTCTGAAGTTCTGAACGTCTTGGTTGACAGACCGTGTTTATGACGTTAATCTTGTGTTATTGTGAGAAGCGCAAAGGGAACACGATTTACTATGGCGTGATTATTGAGGCTGTGGGGTTTTTGGTTCTCACTCAGGATGGAATGAAGAAAGGAAACTCACAATGTGCTCTCTATATACATGTTGTATTGGATGTACAATGCAGCTTGGTGCTGGGAAGGCAGCATGGTTACAAGCGTGATGTAGAAAGAGCTGGTTGGTGAGGATGCTCAGAGGAGGACCAGCCTGTGGGTCGCCTTGCTCGCCGGCGGGAGCGAGGACCGCTCGCCGGCGGGAGAGAGGACCACCAGGCAGGCGGAGGAGGTGTTGCTGGCTGGTTGGTGTAGGTAGAAAAGAGACAGGTCACCACGAGGTCAGGTCTTAAATAGCGGGAGGGTAGGCGTGGCTTAGTAGTTGACCCCCGCTCCGTGATGTATGGCGGCGCTGGTTGACCTAGACCACGAGGCATACAATGGGGAATTGGTGGGGTCGGCTACCCAGCGACAAACAGCGTTTGTAGGGGAGAAATCCACTACAATACCATTGTACAGTTTTGTTAGTGAGAATAGTTAGAATACTTCAAAGTTTGCAGTTGTGTAATAGATTTATAATTTACTTTAGTTCCCCCAAGAATGAAGTAACATTATCTAGTTAAACTCATGAAATCCTTACGTTTTTTCAGTTGACACCAAAAGCTCATTTTATTGCCATAGACTCAATTACATGCTAATATAGTTTTACTTAAAGGTAACAGATGATTATTCAAAAGCTGGTATATATTTTCAGCGTAAAAAAGTAATAAGGCATCATAATTTTAGAGCTGTATATGGAGGTGAGCGCTATCTATGAGTTAACAGTGTCACTAAACCATCATCACGGGTTACAGGGAAGAGTGTCTCGTCTGGGAGTAAACAACCACACTCAGCGAGGAAGGTACGGGAGCTGTTTTCAAAACTCAACATCAAAGGTAATATTGATTAATCGCTTTATTTGTCCGTGTTTTTAGCGTAGGATTAGTTTAAACCGGTTAATTATGATTGATATGCTGCGTAGTTGATAGGGTTAGGTCGGCAACACTTCATATGGGTGAGTTTTTATCAATTAATGTCAGTGGCGGCTCGTGCATAGGGCTGCAGTCCCCCCCCAGACACTCACTGCCAGGCGTATGAGTCCTTTAGAGAGACAGCTCAATAATACACTATCAACAAATATATCATTTTATATGTTATTTAATTATTTTCAATACGTTGCTAAGTGAATTTTCATTAAAATCAGACCAAAATTTAAGTTACTTTCATAGTTGGTGTCAGTGCTGTACGATTGATGTCTGTTATTAATTGGCGCCGGTCAGTCTCGTGTTTACATTACGTGTGGACGGTGTGGTTAACTCGTGCTTTCTTTAATTACCCTTTGACGATGGAAAATCGAGTGAAGTATTTGCAAAACATCAACTTTTCCCAGCTGACATTAAATGACAGACTGTCTGCTTTAGCAGTGATATCCATTGAAAATAAAATGATAACAGAAATAAAGGATTTTAATGAAATAGTAATAAACAATTTTGCTACATCGAAGAGCAGACACGCCGACTTTATTTTCAATTAATACTGGTCCATCACTACTACCATGCCCTGGGAACTCGTGGACATCAACTACAACTCATACCTGAGGTAGGTCACCTACTGTTGTGTTGTTGCCACTATGAGAAATCAAAGTCGAAACTGGTTAAGGTCATCTCGTACCCAAGACAACCTGTACCCATATATAGAGGTACAAACTGTCTCGTAAATTGGGTACAAGTAATTAGTTAAGGGTTGACATGTGGGTCCAGCAGTCGAAACCATGATTTTCCGGTGGTTTTTGAGGTGTTATGAACGAATTTGAGTTTCATTTCTGGCGCAAATGAAAAGCTTCTGCATTTGCACGATACTGAACACGAAAATGGAAACGAGAATAAACAGAGCCTAACAGAACATCACTTAACCAACCTAACCACTTGATAAATTTACGCATGCACAAAAATTTTACATAATGTATAAAAACACCAATACCACCAGAAATAGTGTGCAGGTTTGTTTCATTTTTCACAATTTGTTCTAAGCATTATAGGAAGTGTTTTAAGAGGCAATATTTATTAGAACCTAACCTAAGCAACCACAGAAAAATACCTAACTTTACCGAACTTCCTAGCCAGACCAAAGGAACCTACCTAACCTTACCTAACTTCTTAGCCAGACTAATTAAACCTACCTAACCTTACCTAACTTCTTAGCCGGAGGGCAAACTCCCCACTATATTAAACAGAAAATACTTATTTTGATATCTGGTACAAATGAAAGCAACTTTATTGAAGCTTCATGGTGTAATTTTATGTTTTTTGTGGGCGTGAGAGTATGCTCGGACCGAGTGGGTCAGTTGTAAACAAACAAGCAGATGACAACACATGCTGACTCGGCAGATTATTTGGAGGAGTATTTATAGTAAATAAATAATTTCTTCACTTACAAAACACATAGACATAATTTTAGTGGAGTGTTATAAGTTTTCAGTGTTTTACCCCCCAATTTTCCTCATCTTTCATGCCCTGCCCATTACAGGTGATTTATGGTTGCAGATAGAAAAAACAAATGTTTATAATTAAAGCAAAAAGTTGTCGTCTCCTGAAAAATACTTACTACTGTATAATGGTAAGATCATTTGTGGGAAAAATTATCCAAATCGAACGGCACTTTCCGGTGGTAGCGGTTCCTCATAAATTACCCAATTTTATCTCAACATATTCAATCAACTTGTGACCTCAACACAAAAACAAGAAGAGCATCACTGACGAAACTCCAAAAACACGAAAAAATAAAAAGCATAAATTTTTCCTCTGCCATCGGTAAAATTGGGTAATGTTATCTATATTATTATGACTTTCTTGAGTTAAGAATGGTTAGGTAAGGTTTATAAAGGTCTGTTTGGTCTGGTTTTTGTGTGATTTATCCCCACGTTTTCCCTCATCTTCAAATCATGGAACGTATCTCCTTAAATAACCATTAGCCGCAGAAAGTAAGGTCATGTTCATTCAAATCACCGTAAAAAAACAAAAAAACACACCTATTCCTATTGTGGCCCCAAATAAATCTTTATCATATTTTGTGTTTTAGTTTTAAATATAAGTTATGTAGTGAGAGATGAACGGTGTTGTATTTGATGTATATTATGAAGTGGACATTCTGTTTCTTGTAGCATAAAAAATAAGTTAGATAAGATAATTTAGATTTGGATGACCTGTGTGTCTGAGTTGTGAGTTGTGGTGAGCCGAGTCTGTTGGTGAGCTGTGTGGTGAGCCGTGTGAGCTGTGTGTGGTGATGAGCCATATGTTTGGTGATGAGCTGTGTGTGGTGAAGAGCCATGAGTGTGGTGGTGAGCCTTGTGTGGTGATGAACTGTATCTGCCATTATTATTGTAGGGGACTATAATATTTCTTAGCGAATAAGGGAGGAGGATGCTTTACAAATATTGAAGGGGGGTGTTAAAATGTGAATTGAGGATAAGCGGGGTTGCAAATAGTGAGGTCATCCTGTACTGCATACCTTTTCTTTCCATAGATAGTGCAGCCAGGTGTAGGCTTCACCTCTCCTTGTTTATGACACTGATTGGGATGGCTGGGTGATGGCTGTGAGATTAATAACTTGTAAGTATGATTTATTGGGTCATTATTTTTATTATTTGTTGACTTAAACATATTTACTGATACAGTATAGTATATCAGAATAAATAATAATATATATTGCAATGATGGAGAGTTTATCAGTAAATATTGCTGAAATAATTAAATCTGGATAAGATGCAAGTTTAGGTGGATAATGTATATCTATATTATTTGAGGAGGAACTGTATAAAGAAACTGGAATACCTGTATAGCGAACTTGCTGAGGAACGTGAAGCAAGGAAGTTTGAACTACAGTTGAGAGATAGGAAAAGATAACATGAGGAAAAATTAAGCACTGGAGGTAATGTTAAATATGAAAACATACCAAGTTGTGACCCCTTCTTTTGTCGGTTAAATATAAGTGTAGAAAGTTCACTCGTTGACTATTTTCCTCTTTTCAGATTGGCGTGGAGGTGCAAGAATAAGGATTTTCAAGCTTCAGCGGAAGACAGGGACACTGGTTACGTAAGGGTTTAAATTTTTTTCAGTACCAAATTGAAACTAAACTTTGTCTAGGCAAACTTAAACCCCCTTGTGTATGTGTCGCTCTCTTGAGCTGAGTTAAATCATCTGGTGTCTCTGTAGTCTAGGGGTTAAAATATGTCATCATTTTGTTTTAGTCACAAGAAAATTTTGCTGTGATCAAGTACGACAGTATCTTGTGATAAAGTCTTCAACAAGTTATCAATTCTTACCATCACATGTACAACATCTCCTTTGTCCCCTCCATTTGACATTGCTTCTCTTTTATATTTCACTTGCATACGTCAAACATCTCGGAGACGCCATCAAACGCACTGTACAGATATAACCCAACTAACACAATGTCTTACAAAGGAGATTCATTACACCAATGTACTGAACACTGCACAATAAACCCCTCAATACATAATGCTATTTGACAACTCATACTGACCAATCATCACCATCTTATATTCTCAATGTTTTTCCAAATAAAAACATCTTACCGTCTTACATTACCAGATGCCAACAAAATGGATAACTTATGTTGACCTTTCTATCACTTTAAAACACCTTAGAACAAATTAAGGTATAAAATTATGTATATATAAGACACACATTCTCTTACAATTGACACCATGCACCGAATTACATAATAAATTTTAGTGTGCAGTATATAGTATATTAAACTACCAAATACATCATGGTGCAAATTACATCAACTCTATGGATAAACTCAACACAAAACATCCTGAGATACGTATGTTATCCAACATCGGATTCTTTTCGGATAAGCTAAAATACACCTTTTCACATATCCGTTGAGACATTGTTACATAACTATTTGACAAATTTCGTAACCGAATGACAGAACACATGTCGAAGACAATCTAAAATAACTGTTGGTGGTCTGTCATTCTCCTGTTGTTACATTCTCAAACTGTGTGTAGACTGTCGGTTTATTGTTCACATCGGTCAACTTCATAACTTATGTCAATCACTTCCGTTAGCATGAACCAACAGTTATTTTTAGATTGTCTTTCGAGGAGGAGTGACCAGTAGCCGAGGAGGAACCCCAGTCATAGCGGGAGGAGGAGCCCCTCTGCCGGTCTCAGTGACTCTCCACCACACACTCACTCCACCTCTGCCCATCAGTGAGTACAATACACAATGATTCAGTTCATTTATCTTTAGGGTCTATAATATATACTATTTTCTATAAAAATTCCATTGAATTTATGTATATGTCAGGTATTTTATGGGGCAAAGGGAGGCTGGGGAACGTACCTACCGTATTTTAGCTATTTCTTTTGGGGAAAATTGATTCCGTTAACGTTGTGTTTTTCAAGAATGTAACCACGACGTTAAGCGAGGACTTACAGTAGTTAATTATAATAAAGGAACAGGTCTTGGATTGTAGCAAAGTTTCATCCAAATAGCATCCTCACTACAACCCAAGAAAGGTTCATTCATGCCCCGTTTAACTATTAGGAGAGTTGCCAGACATCTGCACAAGCCAGCACAATGTGGGGAACAATATTATTCCCCAACTGTATGTAATAGTTTTTGGTGGTAGTCTGTTGCAGTTTCCGGTTACCTGTGGAAACACTAATTAGAGGTGAACTGGAAGCAACATTCATAAATGTTTATGGGTTAAATTTGAAAACCCAAATGGTCTTTTCCTCATTTATTAAGAAATAAACTATTGCATAATAACTGGGATATCACCGTAATCAACGCTGTGAGCATTAATAATGGATGGAGATGAGGTATAAATAGCTTCTTAGAGCACACGTCTCGGTGGCTCAGAGACGGGAGTTGAGCTGGCGATGGCCGGCTACTTAATTGATGACACTGCAGTCGGTGTGAGGGCACAGTGGGATTACACTGTCACATGTCCAGTTGATGACCACTCACAGCTCATAGGAAAGTTACCATGGGTGATGTAGTTATATAAACCTAATGTATGTAACCCACATTTATATAAGTACAGTATTACTCTCTGTTAGACAGGGGCTCTAATGACACAGATTCTAACCTGTCATTTATATTTTCTGCTTACAGATACAATCAAGTTGAGGTGGGTAAGGCATTTGCACTCTTGAACAGCCACAATGGGTTGTACTGTACATCCCATCTGACACCTACATTTTACAAGCTCCCTACAGCCCTTAGAACCCTCTGGTGGCCTTGTCAAGAAAGGTCTCCACGCAACATCCTCTTCCACCCATCCCCACTCTGATGGTGAAGGTGTGTCAGTACTGTATCTGCTACCAACGACTGTCCCCATATGTGTCCAGCTTGAGAGCAGGCTCTCTTCATATGGTGAGTGAGGGCTTCCTTGAGACGGTAAGATAATCATTATTGGTGAGTACAGTACAATGCTGTATTGTGTTAAAAGTGAAATAACTGATGTGCATCTTGGGTGTACAGTACAGTATATTGTTGTTGCAAAATGTGTCAAGTGAAATGACTATGTTGATCAATCTGCTGTGTCATTATGGGTATAAAGGTGATGTACATGTCATTGTTGACATCTTTATTAGCACAAGTGCATGACAGATGTACAGTAACTGTTTAATGTGCTGCAAGACAAAGCTTTAGTCATATTTGGACCTGAACAATTTTCAATGTAAGTCAGAATAAGAATGTTTGACCAGTCAGTAATATTTTCTAGAAAATTGTGCAGTGTAAAGTATTTTTTTTTTTCAAAGTCTGTGTAATATTTTTGAAGACAGATATTTGGACATAGAAAATTTTCAATGTACCTTACAGTATGTGTTTCATCACTGTACCATACAGTATGTGTTTCATCACTGTACCATACAGTATGTGTTTCATCACTGTACCTTACAGTATGTGTTTCATCACTAATATTTTCAGAGGCAAAATATAGTCATGTTTGGACTTAAAAATTTTTCGAAAGTAAGTCTAAATGAAAGAAGGGATATAGTCAAACATTCTTTATTATTTCTGAAGACAAAATACAGACATTGAAAAAATCCAGACATCTTTGGACATAGAAAAAATACAGCAATTTGTGGACTTAGAAAAATTTGAGATGTGGAATTTTTCTAAGTCGATTATTTTATCCAGTTTTTATCTCTTCTGAATTCTGCTAGTTCTTCCTTGTTACTTTGTAGATCTTGGTAATGCAATGATGCCAGTTTTGAAGACAAATGAAATTCAGACTCACTAACACACTCTCGGTACTGTATACGACTTTGCTGTTATGCCACGGGTTTCATCTGAATACAGACATTACATTCAGATGATACTGATGGGATTTTCAAGTGATTATGTCATGTCAAAGTCCTCAGAACAAACAATGGTGCTAAACAGCTAGATCAAATAGTACCAAGAGTATATTAGCAAGTCTATTTCACTCTTCTTCAAAACCATCATCATCATCTCAGAATTACAAACACATTACAAAACCAACTCATCAACAAGCAGCATTTAGAGTGTAGCCAAAGATTTTTATGAAGTGCACAAATATTTATAGATCAATATTTTTGTTTCCCACCAATATTTTTACTTACTTCAAATATTAACCCCCTTGTCTTGTTTCCAAATCACCTTCCTCACTGCCTGCCTGTCACATTAAAACACCTCCCTTCCCATACTCCTTTAACACTTCACCATGCCCCATTTGCCTCCACTCAACTTTGCTATTTCTCCTAATTTATTTAATCTCTCCATTTCTAACATTCATCCCATGTTTCAATACAATAAACATTTACACACACACACACACACACACACATATATATATATATATATATATATATATATATATATATATATATATATATATATATATATATATATATATATATATATATATATATATATATATATATATATACTAAAATAAAATTTAACCTAACATTTCTTTCAATATTTACAGTATTTTACTTTTAACAATTTCTCCATTTCAGTTAATCTCTTCTCTTGTGCATCTGCCAAATTTATTCATTTAATTTCTTTACACAATTGTCTATTAAATTAGCCATTTCTCACAACACTCCATTATTGCCATTTTATTTTACAAACAAAACCAACATCTTTATATATAGTGATATCCTCGTTAGCCGGAACAATTGGTGCAGAGCACTTCCGGGAATGAGAGATTTCCGGGTAACGAGACGACTCTCTCTGAGCCGGAAGAAATCCTTCGTCCCCGGAATATTCTCGGAATTTTCCGAAAAATGTGCACCTCGGAAAATCGCTCTCAAAGCTGCAATTTTCCGGAAAATTGCGGCTTTGGGAAAGATTTTCCGAGAAAAAATCAATTCCGGCTATGTGAGAGTTCGGGTTTGAGGGATTCCGGCTAACAGAGATATTTCTTACTGTACTTAATTTCACGCTACCTCTCAATACTTTAGTCACAAATATACCACCTCCTCAAGTTTACTTTCAAAACTAATATTTAACTCAAATTTAACTCATTAAATAACAACTTTCAACATTTTCACTTTACACACCCAACAGCCTAAACTTTCATAGTCAACAGAAACAAATGAATAACTTACTCAAGGATGTCTCCAGTCCAATAGTAACTGCCACCTCTCAACTATAATATACTACATCATCTTTCCCAATGTGATTTCTATATACAAACAGTTACAAACATACAATACTATATAACTTTTATCAAACCATTTGCAATATTAAGCTGCTACAGTACATTATAAACTCCTAAACATTACCCATCCTCCATAAACATGTTAACTTACTTTACAAATAAACAGTAACTTTTATAGATGCATTTCTCTACTTTAAAACATTATTATCCCCTTAATTTTTTATACATTATTCAATATAAATAATATTTTCAGTTTCCTCTTCGTGGTTTGGAACACCTGAGACATCCACGATCTCGTCTCTGCTACGGTCTTACGTCTACCTTCGCTTGTCCGATCAAGATATCTCCATGGCCCAACCTGGATTATTGACTACTTTTGAAATAAATTAACACCACTTTCTTAACCTAACTTATACTCAACATTTTTTTCTACTTTCATACACAAACGGCTACAATCAACACTGCTTTTTTTCCTTCTATTTAACTTCAATTTTTTATGTGTAAGCAATTAGTAGAACATAATGACTGTAATTTTCAAGATGAGTGAACATATTACTGATACTTCCTACAATATTCTTACTACAGTACTTGATTTTGCTCTTTAGTACGTTTATGTCAAATATTTAATCTCATTATGTAAGACTTCATACCAAACACTTACCATAACAGCAGTGCTATACAGGGCCAGAATCAACTACCAGCAGTATCTTAACCATTCAGTCTCACCCATCATTATCTTACATTTGCACACACACTCAAAAACCAACAAACACAAAGAACAAGCATTCAGTGTGTAGCCAATGCTGCTCTGCTCAACTTCCTTTCATAACCTTAAATACAACATACATTACAGTATTCCCTCAAAGCTCACGATTTTTAAGATTGTGTCCCTATGAAAATAAGTAAACTAAATCTGAGGCGGTGTGTCAGTGATCAAGAGGGGTCAACACTGCACAACAGTACACAGCACCATATTTCCCAGGTCATAAGATGTACCCTATAATTAACAAGGTATAGTGTGGAAAAATAATTTGTGCAGATTTAATTTGGCTTACTGTACTGACAAAGCCAAATCACTGACTACAGTATATGCTATCATGTTTCTCACTACCACAACTAACTATCACTGAGTGGACCTACAGTATTATTTCATGTTTATGTTTATTTATTTATGTTATTTCATTTTAATATTATATTATCTTATGCATGCATAATGTTGTTATACATGTGCATATAGCTATTTATATATGTATTTTGCACACTCCTGGGACTGGCATGAAAAACTCGTGGATTTTGCTTTCTCACAGGGTCCGTTTTACCAACCTAGCGAGCTTTAAGGGAATGCTGTATTTACATTTCAATATTTAGACCTCCCAATTTTTTTCACACCCATTATTTTACTTTCTTCAAACATTCTAATTAATCCCTTCTGTAGTCGCCACATTAACACTTCTACATAGTCAACCAATTTATTTCTTTACATTATTTACTTATTATTTGGCAACACTGATAAACTTCATCACTACTACAGTACCACCCTCTCTTAGAACACTCCATTACTGACGATTTATTCAAAAGAACAAACCAGTGTATTTAAACTTCAACTTTTCATTCGTCATAAACAAACCACCCCCTTAATTTCACTTTCAACCTCGTAACTTGCATTTTACTCATTAAATAACTATAATTTCAACATTTTCACTTTACTATACAGCCACATACCCTTTATTTTCTCATTTTAACGAAGCCAAAATAAAACAATTTTAAACCTTACTAATACTACACTTTCAATATTCAGCAACATACAGGTTGGACCCAGCTATTCCGGGCAGCTATTCTGGGACCTGATAGTCCGGCAGCTTCGATGGTTCGGGACGCATTTAGTGAATTTTTATCTTCTGGGGAACATTAGGATATGTTCCACAACTACTAAAAGCCAACAGTAATGCTATAAAAGTTATGGAAAAATCATTACAATTATCACACCCTGTATTCAAATGTAATAAGTTAATTACTAAAAAGCTATAATTTTGAACAACATACTGTATTATACTGTACTCGCTTTGTACTCAAATGTACTAAGCTAAAGGTCTAAAAATTTTATCTCTAATGCAAATTATGGGATGTTTATCCTCAAATTAATCGCTATCATGCCAAAATTCCAGCAATGCAAGTTACATTCTGTCAAGTCAAGTCGGTGACATTATAAAAGCGAAAAATTTTAACTCTCTACTGTATAATCCTGAGTCCCTGACCTCTCCCGCCTCCACTGATAACTACGTACTTGGCAGTCTCCCTGCCTGGCTGTCAACACCTCACCTCCCCTTCTTCCCAGCCAGTAGGGAATAAGGATTTTAGAGGATGAAGGAGGTTTTAGGCTTAAAGTTTTATCTTATAAAATATCACTGACAGCAGAATATAACTTGCATTGCTGGAATTCTTGCAAGATAGCCATTAATTTGAGTAAAATAACCCATTGTTTGCACAAGAGATAAGATTTTTAATTCTTTAGCTTAGTACATTTGAGTACAAAGTCGGTACAGTAATATTCTTGTTCAAAATTATGACTTTTTCACATGGAAGTCTGTATAACTAACCCCAGTGGTCAGGATATTATGACATTGAATGTTTCAGAGTATTTCAAATAAATTCATAGTACATATATATGCAAATTCCCATATAGTGAAGGCACATAAAGTAAGGGTCCAGTGTTCAGTAAACTTGTGCCATAACACTAACTCCTTGTCATAAAGAGGTTCAGTAAGCCTTGGCTAGATTTATGCTGATGTAAGTTGTACAGTTTATGCATTGTTATGCCTTTTTTTTTAACCTCTGCTTCAACGGTTCGGAATTTTGCTAATTTGGAACCTGTCTGGTCCCAAGTATCCCGGATTAGCGAGGTCCAACCTGTATCACACTACCATAAGCTTTATATAAACTTAATGGCTAACTCCTTTACTAACTCGCGGACTTAACTCGTAGATGTTGCCGACTCTACGACCGCACCTGTGATGTTACAACTTCCACTTCAAATACAGTAAACCAAATGAAAAACTGCTTACACTTTATACACAACAGATCTACATCAATTCCTCTTTCAAACAAGCGCCGTCGCTACTTCTTCCCGAGCTGCAACTCTGCCTTCGTGACATCCTCCAACTGCATCTCCTCTGCTCTTTACTCCACAGTCTGCTACACAGTGCTACTCATCACATATACACTGCAATCCCAAACCTGAAATACAAGTAGGCAACAGGAAACAATTACAATAACTTCACTTAAAATATGATTAATTAAACACATACTGTAAATGATACAATAAGCCAGGAGGCCTGAAGTCTTTGACAGTGTCACATTCAATAATACAGTGTTCAAGACTATGCTTTAAAGGTTTATCAATGTGTACATGCTGAGTGTTCCATTATGGTTACAGCATCACTAACTTGCCAGATGTATCTGTATCCTTGCCTAATTCTGGCCACAACTACATCATACTGTCTGGTTCTGGCCGGACCGGTACCTCTTGTCATAAAATTTGTCATGTTTACTAATGCTACAACTACCAGGTCTTTCTGTATTTCTCAGTTCTTCTCGATAAGAGTTCATGATTTTGACTTGTATGTTTTTGAGCACAGCATTGGACCGGCCAAGGTCAGGTCCACATTTTCTTTCTTATATGCCTCATTGGCCAGTCTATCAGCAGTCATGATTCCTAATTCCAACATGGGACGGAATCCACACAAATTCAATACAAAAGTTGTTCTCATTGGCAGTTATTACATCAAACACCCTACACGCGTTCCTGATCGACACGATCAATTTGCTAACATTCTTGATCTTTGTTTTACCTCTAACCCCTCTCACTATTCATACTCAATTTTTGCCCCCTTAGGGTCTTTTGATCACAACCTTATTTCTATTAAATCAAACTGGGCACTACCACCTCCCCCACCCCCTCTAAACGTCAACTATGGCACTATCGGAGGGCAAGCTGGCAATCCTTGTGTGAATTCTTCACCGACTTTCCTTGGGATGAATGTTGCTTTTCCACTCGGGATGCCTCGGTATGTGCTGACAGCATTGCTGGGGTTATACAGGGCGGTATGAGTGCATTTATCCCATCTTCTACCAAAACTTTCACATTACAATCATGGTTTGATCGCTCCTGCTCTCTTGCTTGCAGGGTGAGAGATAGGGCATATTGAGCTATGAAACTATCTCCTTCTCCCATCACCCACACCTCTTTCATTACTTCTAGGAATCGGTGTAAGGTTATTCTTCGTAGGGCCAAGCGGAATTTTATTAAAAGAAAGATCGCTGTCCTGACTAATTCTTCCTCTAGTAATTCCTTTTGGTCCTTAACTAAAAACATCTATAACAACTTCTGCACTCCCTCTTCCTCCTCTCTTCCGACCCAATAACTCTATAGCCAACTCTCCCCCTGACAAAGCCAACCTCTTTGGCACCTTATTCTCCTCTAATTCCACCTTAGACGATTCCCACTATCCCTCCTACCCCTGCACCTCCTACTGAACCTATGCACTGTCCTATAATCTCCACTCGCAGGGTTGCCGGTGTGTTATCCAGGTTGGATGTGAGTAAGGCGCATTGACCGGACGGAATACCCCCCTCGTGTTCTGAAGTCCTGGCTCCTGTGCTTGCTCGCCTCTGCCTCAAAACCCAAACTTTTCCTTCTTCTTGGAAGCATGCCTTGGTTCAGCCCATCCAGAAGAAGGGTGACCATTCTAACCCCTCTAACTATCGCCCCATTGCCCTAACTTCATCCCTCTCTAAGATTTTCCAAACTATCTTGAACTCCCATTTTCTCCGTCACCTTGAACGCCTTTCTCTTATGTCGGATCACCAGTATGGCTTTTGCCAGGCGAGATCTACTGGTGATCTGCTCTCCTATTGCACACATCTTTGGTCATCCTCTCTTAGGGATTATGGGGAAACTTTTGTCGTAGCCCTCGACATCTCCAAAGCATTTGACAGGGTATGGCACAAGTCTTTGCTATCTAAACTTCCCTCTTTTGGTTTCTCTCCCCCACTTGGTTTTCTCATCTCTTCACATACTACAGTAGCACCAACTCTGTAGACCACATACTACAGTAGCACCAGCTCTGTAGATCACATCTACAGTAGCACCAGCTCTGTAGACCACATACTACAGTAGCACCAGCTCTGTAGATCACATACTACAGTAGCACCAGCTCTGTAGACCACATACTACAGTAGCACCAACTCTGTAGATCACATACTACAGTAGCACCAACTCTGTAGACCACATACTACAGTAGCACCAACTCTGTAGATCACATACTACAGTAGCACCAGCTCTGTAGACCACATACTACAGTAGCACCAACTCTGTAGATCACATACTACAGTAGCACCAACTCTGTAGACCACATACTACAGTAGCACCAACTCTGTAGACCACATACTACAGTAGCTCCAGCTCTGTAGACCACATACTTCAGTAGCACCAACTCTGTAGACCACATACTACAGTAGCTCCACCTCTGTAGACCACATACTACAGTAGCTCCGTTATTTGTTAATAAATAATTTTTTCTATATATTAAAATTTCAGTGAATGAACTTTAGATTTATCACCCTAATACAACCTGACCGCAGATTTCTTGTGGTTTCTTGTGTCACCCTTGTAGTGGATACCTCCCCAGTGTATGCCTCGTGGTCTAGGTCAACCAGCGCCGCCTTACATGACGGAGGTCAACTATTAAGCCACGCCTACCTCCGCTATATAAGACCTGACCTCGTGGTGACCTACCTCTCTCTTCTAGCTACAGCAAGCTACACCACCTCCTCTGCTGCTGCCTGGCGGTCCTCTCTCCCGCCGGCGAGCATGGCGACCCACAAGCTGTCTTCCTCTGAGCACCCTCCCAACCAGCTCTCTCTACATCACGCTTGTAACCATGCTGCCTTCCCAGCACCAAGCTGCACTGTACATCCAATACAACATGTATACAGAGAGCACATTGTGAGTTTCCTTTCTCCATCCCATCCTGAGTGTGAACCAAACATCTCGTACCCCACAGGGTATGTGGGGCACCAGAGGCAACATAATTGTGAACAGACAGCTACACTCCTCATACGTGATATACATTATACATTGGCCATAATAAACCCTATAACTGATGTGTTTGGGAACTCTAATGTTCAAAGGTATAAGATTGGCAAATTCATTTTCACATAATTTGAGTTGGCAAACTTGTCACTTGGCTAGAGTGCAGTCCTGGTGCAGTTATTCATACTTGTCTAGACTCTGGCCATTGTGGACAGCACTTCTCCCCACCACCTCCCAGTCCTGGTGCAGTTATTCATACTTGTCTAGACTCTGGCCATTGTGGACAGCACTTCTCCCCACCACCTCCCAGTCCTGGTACAGTTATTCATACTGGTCTAGACTCTGGCCATTGTGGACAGCACTTCTCCCCACCACCTCCCAGTCCTGGTACAGTTATTCATACTGGTCTAGACTCTGGCCATTGTGGACAGCACTTCTCCCCACCACCTCCCAGTCCTGGTACAGTTATTCATACTTGTCTAGACTCTGGCCATTGTGGACAGCACTTCTCCCCACCTCCCAGTCCTGGTACAGCATTCATACTTGTCTAGACTCTGGCCATTGTGGACAGCACTTCTCCCACCACCTCCCAGTCCTGGTACAGTTATTCTTGTCTAGACCTCTCTACACCTCCTCCCTCTCCTCGGACCCTCTCCTACACCTCCCCTCACCTCAGCCCTCTCCTACACCCCTCTCCTCACCTCGACCCTCTCCCTACACTTCCTCACCTCGGACCCCTCTCCTCCCCCCTCCTCCCTCACCTCGGACCCTCTCCCTACACCCCCTCCCTCACCCGGACCCTCTTCCTCCCCTCCTCCCTGGACCCTCTCCCTACACCCCTCCCTCACCTCGGACCCCTCTCCTACACCCCCTCTCTCACCTCAGACCCTCTCCTACACCCCCTCCCTCACCTCGGACCCCTCTACCACCCCCTCCCTCACCTCAGACCTCTCCCTCACCTCCCTCACCTCAGACCCTCCTACACCTCCTCCCTCACCTCGGACCCTCTCCTACACCTCCTCCCCTCCCCTCAGACCCTCTCCCTACCCCCCTCCCCTCCTCAGCCCTCTCCTACACCCCCTCCCTCACCTCGGACCCCTCTCCTACCCCCTCCCTCCTCGGACCTCTACCACCCCTCCCTCACCTCGGACCCTCTCCTACACCCCCGTCCTAATCTCGGACCCTCTCTACACCACCACAACTATCCTAGATGACTGAGGCACCAGCCACCCACCACCAGATGACTGAGGCACAGCCACCACCACCAGATGACTGAGGCACCTGCCACCACCACCACCAGATGACTGAGGCACCACAGCCACCACCACCACCAGATGACTGAGGCACCAGCCACCACCACCACCAGATGGACTGAGGGCACCAGCCACCACCACCACCAGATGACTGAGGCACCACCACCACACACAGATGACTAGAGCACCAACCACTACCACCAGATGACTGGAGGCACCAGCCACCACCACCACCAGATGACTGAGGCACTACCACCACCAGTTGACCACCCGACCACAGATGACTGAGGCACCACCACCACCTACAGCTGAGGCACCACCACCACCCTACGACTGAGGCACCACACCACCACCAGATGACAAGAGGCTACATCACCCAACACCACCAATGTGACAGGAGGCTACAGTAGCACCAGCTCTGTAGACCACTGTAGCTCCAGCTCTGCAGACCACATACCACAGTAGCACCAGCTCTGCAGACCACAGTAGCTTAGCACAAGCTCTGTAGACCACATACTACAGTAGCTCCAGCTCTGTAGATCACATACTACAGTAGCTCCAGCTCTGTAGATCACATACTACAGTAGCTCCAGCTCTGTAGACCACATACTACAGTAGCTCCAGCTCTGTAGACCACATACTACAGTAGCTCCAGCTCTGTAGACCACATACTACAGTAGCTCCAGCTCTGTAGATCACATACTACAGTAGCTCCAGCTCTGAAGATCACATACTACAGTAGCTCCAGCTCTGTAGACCACATACTACAGTAGCTCCAGCTCTGTAGACCACATACTACAGTAGCTCCAGCTCTGTAGATCACATACTACAGTAGCTCCAGCTCTGTAGACCACATACTACAGTAGCTCCAGCTCTGTAGATCACATACTACAGTAGCTCCAGCTCTGTAGATCACATACTACAGTAGCTACTTCAGTAGCTCCAGCTCTGTTCTATCAGACCACATACTTCAGTAGCTCCAGCTCTGTAGACCACATACTTCAGTAGCTCCAGCTCTGTAGACCACATACTACAGTAGCACCAGCTCTGTAGACCACATACTACAGTAGCTTCGTTTTTTGTTAAAAGAAAAAGTTTTTCTATATATTAAAATTTCAGTGAATAAACTTTAGATTAATCACCCTTATACAACCTGACCCCAGACATCTTGTGTCACCCTCTTAGGTCTATTACATTATGTACTATATAATAATCTTGTATGTGTAGTTCACACCCTAATGTGTACTTTATTGTATTACAAATATTGTTTCTCTTGTTTTATGGTGTAATGTATTAATAAAGCCTCCAAGTGCTCAACTCTAGTATCCATGATGTATTTTTCCTGAACATGTGATAAATTCCCAATAAAGATCAATAAACTGTTGAAATTGTCCCTGTTTAACCTTATTGAGACGTCATGTGTAAATTAATGGACTGACAGCATAAAATAATGACATTGTTAATAAATAATAAAAATACGATCGTTTTCAATATTATAATTCTCCTAAAAGCTGTTAATAAATAAAGCACATTATATACACAATAAAACTCTTGTTAAAGCGGCTGATAAGGGCTAAGAATACACACATAACCAGAAATAATACCAATAGGAGTATATGACCACCATGAACAGTAAGCAGTACCCTTAACCTCTGAGCTAATGGTTCATCTCTGTATCACCAACCAACCCAACTACTTCACTACTGTTGGCGGCAGTGAAGGACAGACCGAGACTCTCAACATATAAACAAGTTGAATAGAAAAATTATCTATGAGGTCAATATTTAATATATTGGCTGCGACTGAACACTGATTAAATATAATAGTTACCCCTGCTCCGTTTTGTGTGATTAAATATAATAGTTACCCCTCCATTTTGTGATTAAATATAATAGTTACCCCTCCATTTTGTGATTAAATATAATAGTTACCCCTCCATTTTGTGATTAAATATAATAGTTACCCCTCCATTTTGTGATTAAATATAATAGTTACTCCTCCTCCGTTTTCTATGATTAAATATCTGCTCCGTTTTCTGTGATTAAATATAATAGTTACTCCAAAAACTGCCGCTCACAGAGCCGTTTTGCTTTGTTTTTGCTTTTCTTTTCCTTCTGGGACACTGTTTTCGTTGTATTATTCCCTTAAAGTTAATGAAAAGTGAAATCGGGCCACAAATTTGACGTTTTTACGTATTTTAACGTATATACAAGTTCGAAGCTTCAAATGCTTCAATGAAGCAAAAAAATGATACAATGAAGCTTCGTGACGTCACTGTGAACCTTGACATATAAGGCCTCGACTAACTCGCCTTCGTCTCTTTCCTCACCGACCACTCGCCACTCACTGACTGCAGCTGACAGGCAGGTAAGCGCCGCTCCTCTAGTCTCCTTTATATACGTGTAAATTTTTTGCCCGACTGCCTACAGTCAAAATGGCCAAGAGAAATGGTTATTCTTTTGGGTAGTGTTTAATATACTTAATTATGGCGTAATAAATGCTGATTTAAGTCCAAAACTTGCCGGCCGGTTGTTGCAGTTCATAGGGTCGTATCCCCAAGTTTCACTGGGCTCTAAGGCCCATGGTACCTACTGTGCAGCTTAAACAAATACATTAGTATTATATTAAGTGGCTCTCTAACGTCTAACCAGTAA